>NW_019720604.1:0-436 GCF_002891405.2 Cryptotermes secundus
ACAACGTAATATTAGCATAAATTACCGAACTTGGCCCCCTCCAGTGTACAGATGTATGCGCTGTAGTCTACTGCGCAAACCTAATCTGAACAACCTAACCCAACCTAACCTAACCTAATACCAGCGATCCAAGGGCCAGCCCCCTGGTTTACAGGCGGGTGCTCAGTAGTTCATTGCGCACTCCTAAGAGTGACGTCATTTACGATGCTGCTATTTAACCGAACGTAATATAGGACTGTCGTAACGTGGAATATAAGTCGAAATATGACGTTATATATAAAATTGAGCGTCTTAACTGTTTTTCCACCCATAATATAAATTTCNTAAATTTCTGTTGTTATATTCCGAGGTTATATTGCTACGTGATATCTCAGATTGTTGTCGAGAACGTCGCTCCCACCTCAAGAGTTTGCGAATCCCCCACGGTAATATAAAT
>NW_019720605.1:0-689 GCF_002891405.2 Cryptotermes secundus
ATCTGACAACTAAAGTAAGGAATATTGTAAATGTAGGGAATTTAATACTTTGCAGACTGGCAGTTTAAATATTTAAATCACCCTGCGGACTGGCATTTTTCTACCTACTACCCTAACTTGTGTGCACTGTTCACTTTAAAAATTAATATAAAATCTCCTAATTAATTTTATGAACTAAAATTTTTTTAGAACTCTTACCAATGCTTCTAGAAGTGCTTGAGGGTGTGATATTTCTTGAAACATTCCCCTCTGTGAAGTGGCATTACACAAAACTTGCAAATGTAGGCAGTCCTACTCCTTTTCTTGTGAATTGCGCAAACCCGGCATTGCCTAGAAGGCTGCTTCCCCTTGAAATGTTCGCTCTTCACAGTTTTCTCAAGGGTATGTTTCCGCATATCACCCGAGAGTCGCCCAGGGGCGTCAAAATGATGCCTGCGTGGGGTGGGAGTGGATGGCCCCGGTTGTACTAAGACTGTGTCTGCCGCTGGTTCTGCCACCACCGTGTGGTCTGTAGCCCAGGCTTTTGCCACATTCAGCAGAAATGTCTTGTATTTCAATTCTGAATGAGGGTTTACATTTTTGAAAACCAAAAATGGTTTGAAAATGGCACAATTTATAAGCCACAAAGCAACTTTCTTTGTCCACTTTACTGTTTTCCGAGGAAGAGAATAATAGGCCAAGTACTGATC
>NW_019720605.1:4647-6479 GCF_002891405.2 Cryptotermes secundus
CTGTGTTTAGACTAATGCTTCAAGGCGTCACCTGCTTACATAGCCGAGATACCGGGTGCTCATATTATAAGGCAAGGTTATAAAACCAACTTTTAAGATCATTTTAGTGAAAGTTTCATCCTTCAAGGCGTACCATTCTCTGCTCAAATACTAAATAACATGCTTCCATTGAAGATATAAAGGGGGTTCATATTATAAGGTAAGGTTATAAAACCACCTTTTAAGATCATTTTAGTGAAAGTTTCATGTTCCTATCTCATAGATTTTAAGAACAATGATGAATAAATAATTTTCGAGCAAAATTTAAATGGCCGGCTGAATATATTACCGCAGGAGCCGCGGCCGCGGAATTTAAATGACCACGTCAAAAGGTTAAGTGCCCACATAAGGTTTCTTTGGGGAGTAATGGATTTTTATACTAAATTGAGGAAAATCTTGAATGGAGAACATTTAACACAGAGACTGTTGACCTGGGGGTCATTGAAATAAAAAATAAACTGACATAATTTTTAAGTTGAATATTAACTGGGGGTTCCACTCAGCTATGTGGTATTCACTCCACATCTTAAATCAGGTATTAATTGTGACTTTCTCACTGTGCATGCCTGGGTTCAGTTCCTGGGTTCTCTGTATAGATTTGTTTTGGACAAAGTGGTGCTGTGATAAGACTTTCTGCAGGCACTTCTCCCCACTAGTTATCATTCCTCCAGTGCCCCATACTCTCTGTCATTAAGTGCCTGTACAGTAAGGTATCATTAACATTGAATGTTAAAAGAGGGAAAACTTTAAATTTCGAAACATTAAGTATGGCTTCCATTGTACGTAAAGCTAAGACAGAGGATGAAGAAAATTGTATGAAAGGAGAATTTCATAATTTGGGCTCTTTGACAGATGTTATTAGGGTAAGCAGATCAAGGAGATGAGGTGAGAAGAGCACGTGGTGTATATGGAGAGATGAGAAATACACACTAGAGTTTGTCGGAAAACTTGAAGAGAAGAGACAGTGTAGGTGACTTAGTCATAGATAGGATAATTATCTCCTGGTGTTATTTCTATTCATACAGGTCAATGGACAAAAACTCGTTAAATATCTCCTTTCCTCCCACAGTCTGTTCCAAGGAGTTTTGTCATTTTGAAAGCATTAGTGATCTTTGCAGTCACAATTCTCGTCATGCAAAGCTTTACTGTAGCTCCAGTAGAAACCATTTTCTGGGATTCTATTCAGTCTTCCCAGCTACCTTAGTGATAGTGTGCATTACCTCATCCAGGTTATGTCTCCTGTTGCTCATATGATCAGACTGAGAAATTCATCCCTTTAACCGTTCAGCATGGTTTGACATGTATGTTTCGTCAGGCATTTAAATCGTCTGCGGGGGTTCGACGTCTATGTTTCGTCCAGCTGCACACCTATGTTATAACGCCCATAATAATTGATGGTTTTGCTGTAGATTGTTAGATTTTTCGCTGGCCTGTTGTCACAAGAACTATATATAATGAGACACGAGTTTAGCTGCGCTAAGTCATCGTTACATATGCCTGTCTTGCAGCAAAATTCCTGTTGCTCTTGGGAGAGGTTTCCTCATTCAGACTGTTATGAATGGTGTGCTTTCTTTCCTATGAAGTTATAAACAGCAGAGACTGATATGTGCTGTGTTTATAATATCATATTGCCCTGAGCTGGCCACACTAACACACTGAATTGGAATTCTTAGAAGAGGGATGTCCAAAAATTTATTCTTGCAAGATCGATTGATTTCGCACAGTACATAGCAGCCAGTTCTTAGAAAAACGTCACGAATTAAGGCAGAACACTGTGGTCACCCCCTATGACG
>NW_019720605.1:6985-17615 GCF_002891405.2 Cryptotermes secundus
CTAACTGTGATAATCTCATAGAGAAGAATGCGTGAAGTTAGTGGCAGTTCACACAAAAGTTCTGAAATTGTGAAATTTTTTGGTCAGCACTTTGAACAAGATCACACACTACAAGTGCCAACCACTTTACTCCTGTTTGTAAACATTTATTCATCCAACTTAGAACATTCTACACCATTGTCTTACAGTTCCTTCACTCATTACATTTTGGCAGTAAACCACATGTAATTCACAATGGATTTCCACAGCATTCATGTTTTTAGCATGAAGAAAGCAGAAAACAGCACACAAATTTTGTAGCTGTCAGGATTTGCAATTGCAGGACACACCATAACTCACTCCGTAGAGACAAGAGAAAACACTAAGTGAGCAGTTATGTGATGGTTTACAAGGCAATGAGTCATGTGATGCTACCTTGCATGTGTGAGCTCTCTCCTGCTTTTAGTTGCCTAAAATAAACAGTGGTTAATTTCTGAATAGTCCTCATGTGTATACAGCCCCCATTTAATTTCCCTTGAATTAAGTTTTCCTACATGTTCTCATCCACTTCCATTTTGAATGTAGTAAGTTCAAAATCCGGATTTTGTGGTGCAGGTATAATGGCATGGCAGGAAATGAGATACATTCTGTTCCCTTCAGTACCTGCATATACAAGAAGAGTCAAAATACACTGATCATNGTCCGTATGCACAAAAAGCCCATGTTTCAGATCTTGGGCCATTGTCAGGGTTGTCTCTTTTAAGATTATGTGTACATGTGTGTTAGGCTACAGACTGTAGCATACACTGATTTTGTGAGCAGGTGCATCTGCCAGCAGCAGTGTGTCTGTATCTGTCTGTAGGTACAGAGAGGCTATACAGCTATTCAAGTTCCCTGTTGCAGCCTGATGGGGACCTGCAGGAACTTCATCCTCACTGGCACAGTGGGGTTCACAGAGATTCATGTGTTATTTTAGGAGGTCATGGTATCACATAGTTTGAGAGCCCCTTTTCTAGAGATAATGAAGATAATGCTCCAGACTTCTATCTGAGAAGTGCGCACTTCAGGTCTTCGCCAGGACTCCAGCTATCCTGACTTTCTAATGGTCTTCCTCAGCCCCTCCAGGGAAATGCTGGAACAGTACCTCATTTATTAGTCACAATCTGCCATCCGATGCTATATAGGCTAGGTAGAGAAAGCATGTCATTGAAAAGAATTGGATTGTGGGTAAATGAAGTCTCTAGTGGACAACAAGAATATTTGAATAAGCATGTGATCATGTATGAACAATGTACACATATGTTCTGAATAGTGATGCAGTGATACAGAATGTAATATAGAAATCTTTTTATATTCTGTATTATGTTGCATAACACATATCAAAGGGGCCATCTGCACAACAGTTAATTGCAAACCAATATTAAAACGTTTAATATTCAGGTTATTATAAAAGGTTACCCACTCCATGCAGTGTGACTGATAATTTTTTTTCCCCCCTTTTTAATCTTTCATCCTTCTCATTTTTTGGTCTGAGAGACCATCTTCAGAAGGATTTGTCAGTACAAGCGGAAACTACTACTATTACAGTGTGATTGGTCAATATCAATACATACATAAAATATCATTACAATGTCAGCACGGCACAAACGGCAGGAGGACACTGAAGAGTCCTATTTATCGAACAACGGAACCACGAAGTGGTAGATACTCAGCTTTCTTTAAAGAGAGGTAGTATAGTGGACACAAACCAAATTGATTCTAAATTTTAACAAAGTCTTTCTAAACCACACTTGTAAATAAATTATTTATAATAATTTATAATTATTTTAATATATTCATGTACATCACTGTAGTTGTTAATTGATGGGATTTTACAAGGGGGGACCCAAAAATAACCGGAAACGACCTGTTGCGCGCACATGCTTTGTAGTTACGAGTTGTGCTGCTAGGTGGTGTTAGCTGGGGGTCTCCCACGACTGTTAGTGAGCTGGCATCACTCTGAGTTAAGTGGTTTGTCTGTGGTGCTCTGTTGTGTGCGTTCCTGTTTCAACCCTTTGGCGATTAGTGAGATGGCCGACCAGAAGGAACAAAGAGTGTGCGTGAAATTGATGAAGATCGTCGAAAGACCATTGACCAACTTTCTGAGGAAACGAACATCTCATGGAGCACGGTCCAGCGAATTTTAACCGAAGGTTTGCACATGAGACGGGTGTCTGCAAAATTTGTTCCTCGCTTGCTCGGAGATGACCAAAGAGAAAACCGCGTGAATGTTTGCCGCGACTTGAAGAGTGAAGTGCAGTTTTCCCTAACAGAAAGCAAAATTTCACGCACACTCTTTGTTCCTTCTGGTCGGCCATCTCACTAATCGCCAAAGGGTTGAAACAGGAACGCACACAACAGAGCACCACAGACAAACCACTTAACTCAGACTGACACCAGCTCACTAACAGTTGCGGGAGACCCCCAGCTAACACCACCTAGCAGCACAACTCGTAACTACAAAGCATGCGCGCGCAACAGGTCGTTTCCGGTTATTTTTGGGTCCCCTTCGTATATTCGTGACATTGTAATGATATTGTATGTATGCACTGATATTGACCAATCACATTGTAATAGTAGTTTCCACTCATATTGATATATCCTTCTGAAGACCAAAACATGTGAAGAATGAAAGATTAAAAAGGAAGGGCAGGGTGGTCACACTGAATCAGTCACACTAGATGGAGCTGATAACCTTTTAGAATATTGCTAGTGTGACAGACCAGAAATCAAAAGGCAATTGAACTCGGGTAATGCTTGCTACCATTCAGTTCAGAACCTTTTGTCTTCTTGTCTGTTGTCTAAAAACATAAAAATTAGAATATACAAAACTATAATTTTGCCTGTGGTTCTGTTTGGGTGTGAAACTTGGTCTCTGACATTAATGGAGGAACATAGACTGGGGGTGTTTGAGAACAGAGTGTTGAGGAGAATATTTGGACCAAAGAGAGATGAAGCGACAGGAGGTTGGAGAAAACTGCATAATGAGGAGCTTTATAACTTGTACTCTTCTCCAAGTATAATTAGAATGATCAAGTCAAGGAGGATGAGATGGGCAGGTCATGTAGCACAAATGGAGGAGACAAGGAATGCGTATAGGATATTGGTGGGAAAGCCAGAAGGAAAGAGACCACTGGGAAAACCAAGGTGTAGGTGGGTGGACAATATTAAAATGGATCTTAGAGAGATAGGATGGGATGGTATGGATTGGATAGCTCTGGCTCACGATAGGGACGGGTGGAGGGCTCTTGTGAACACAACAATGAACCTTCGGGTTCCATAAAATGCTGGGCAATTCTTGAGTAGCTGCAGAATTGGCGGCTCCTCCAGAAGGGCTCAGCTCCATGAGTAAGTAAGTAGTTAGTTAGTTAGTTAGTTATTAGAGATGGTGGGTTTTCCCCATGCACTTAGACCTGTAGTGGTCCATTGTGCTTCCCTCTATGATTTCTACCAGTCTCTATATCCTACCGGTATTGGTGCTTACCATCAGTCCCGCCCAGCCTGTGACACCGGCTCTACTTGGCTGAGAGGTATCTATAATGCTTCCCCCATCTACCGGAGGTATTAGTGACTGCTGTTGGGCGGGAAACATCCGCAATTTTGGCTCAGTGACCTCCTTTGGAGGTATGAGGTTCTTTTACATGCCGTAAAGCTATGACACAGGACCCAAGGCTTAAAGTCCCTCCCGGAGGACTTGTTCCCTGAATTTTTCCGCCCTTAAAAATTTGACGACCTCCGCCAGGTATTTGAACCTGCGTACTACAAGTCATGAGGTGGGAACGTTACCTCTATACTACAGAGGCCGCTGAGTAAGTAGGTAAGTAAGTAAGTAAGTGACAGACCAGGATGAACCAAATCAAGTTCAGGTTATATTTGTCAGCACAACAGTTAATTATAAACTTATATTAAAATGTTTAATATTAATAATTCAATATTGATGTAATTCATGAAAACCACCTGATGAAGGTCTTGATCAAAACATGTAGTGGGATGAAAGTAAAATAACATGAACATTTTATTATCAGTTTATAATTAACTGCCATGTTGTTGGCCGCTAAGTATACCTTTGTTAGAATAAAAATGTTATTTACCTGTTTCATCATTTGTTTGCAGTATGGCACCACATGCCCTCTGTGCCATGGCGGTGCAGGTTGAGTACCTGACTCATCCAGAAGAAAGATTCTGCATTTAAATAAATTTAATTTTTTTTATTCTTGTACATGTTTCTAGTATTTTGTTTGTATGTTGTAACATTTAAGTCATAATATATTTACCTCAGATTTTGTTATAAAAAAAGATTCTGTATTTAAGTAAATTTAGTTCATTTTGTTTATTCTTGCAACATGTTCTTAGTATGTCTTGTATATGTTCTGAAATTTAAATAATAAAATATTTACCTCAGATTGTGTTGTAACTTCTTTAATGACCAAGGGTTCAAACTTAGCAAAGAATTGAATCCCATCACAATGTCATTAGGGCATTCTGGCATGCATAGGCCAAGAATATCCCAAGCAGGCAAATGCAGGGAAGATGATGAAAAGATGGCACAGTAATTGACAACAGGGGCACCAGTCTCAGTGACATGGTGATAGGTTAGTGTCAGATGGATGACCACATAATTTGACTTCAACCTCCTGCTGCATCGTATGCCAACGATTCCACAGATTGGCATATATATATATATATAAGCGGTTTGTGGTAATTCACCACATCAACCCTGAAGGTGGAGATCTCTGAAATGTTGGTTTTTGACTCAGCACTGAGATGACTGATTGCCCAATAAGATTTTAACATATTTTTAAGCTGTGAAAGCTTCAAATCTTCCATATTCTGACTGAATTATTTTACCGTTCCATTCCGAGTGTTTCTTCCCGTTTGCTTTTGATCAGACGTTTTCAGGCATATATTTTTTGCTTTTGTAACAGCCTAAAGCAATACAGATGTCTGTTCTAGGTGGTCAAGAGATTAATTTCATAATACCTCTTTTTAAATTTGTGTGCATGTGTGTGTCGTGAATGAACACACTGCATGTGTAAAAGATGAAAATCTCGTATTTCACCGCCACTTTCACTTTGATGTTGTTTAACTGTTCTCCTACCTACTTCTCTACCAATTTATTCCTTATAATGTAAGATCATAATAAACTGTGCTGTAGAGATTGTAATCAGGGAACATTTGTTATAATTTATCTCAAATGGATTTTATTAGTGGTAGTTCGTGTGTAAAGGTGGTACTGAAGGCAGTGAACGTCTTTTGTCACCTTCCTTAGTTGCGTATGGGTGTGTGTGTAATTCACACACATCCTACTTCAGAATCATTTGCTACACTATATTGTACAGAGTGTTTCATAAGTTTGGAACAGTGGTCTCACAGGTAAAAATTAACGAGTACAAATTCAGCAGACTGTTGTCACTGGTCCACTTACTGACAGATCTCCAGTTCCAAAGAAACAGTGATGATTTCACCTTTGTAGCAGGGGAATTATTAGCATCATTCTATGTTTATCACCGTTTGAGTTTGTCACTCATTTTGAGATAACTAATATTCTTGTAATTACAACTTCTTTATTACAACCGTCACAACACAACTAATACAAGATCAGTGCCTAGTTTTGGCTCTGCTACATGTTTCAGCTATTAATAGCCATCATCAGGCAAATACATGGCTGGATGCATGAAATTAAAATTATTCTTGCAATTACTTTATGCAAAACTAAAGTAGCTCTTGCTATATACCATTTATGATGGCCTTCACAGATTTCAGAAATTATCACTCCTACCCCTGTAGCAGACAAGTTAATGATGAAACTCAGTGTCCCAAATTATGACAGTGTACTTATTTATGTCCCGCTCTAGAAAACCAAGATTAATGGTCGTGGGAATCCATTGCACTAACCACGCGACACCCTTTATCCTCAAAAGTTGTCACAAACTTCGCTGACAAGCAGCAGTCGCTCGGTCAGTATAGTTTGTAGACTAAAGGCCATGGAGGGAATTATTTGTTCCAAGATTTACATGGTTTCCAGCCTTCTGTTTAACTTAACACTTAACCTGTTTCTTACAATATCTGACCAATAAAGTAACCTACTATTTGGGATTATAAAGTTTTTTCTGTCTTCTAAAACATGTTTGCTGCTCTTCTTAATTTGTTAACAGCTACAAATGTCTAAGAAACATGTTCCTTCAATAGTTTGTTGTATACTGTCTGTGTTGGTTCTTCTGTATCTACCTAACAGAAACACTGACTCAAAGCTCCTTTGCTCAGTCCTGTTAAATGAACTGAAGCAGCACAAGCACTCTGCATCGTGGCAGCCAGCATTCCTCTTGCACTTGAAAGAGAGCTCATATGATCTGGTGACTAGTATATGAAGGTGAAACACTGACAATAAAGAAGCACTTATTTTTAATAAATAACGAATTAATAGTAATGTTCTAAAAAGCAATTAATTCATGCTAGAAAACAGTTGCTGCACTGTAACTTCACTTACAGCAGGATAGAGTTGTGGTAAGAACTAGCTTGACTCTTGCCAGGAATGCTGAAATTCATACCACATTAAATATACAGTGTGGCCAGAAGTCCATTAACCTAAAACAGTATCTTGAATTAATGAGATGCTTAGATTTAAACTGGTCAGTCAATTCAGACATAGGTATCACAGCACTGTCAGTTTCATATTCAACATAGAGGATCTATGTTTTGAACAATTTTTGTAAATTCTGTAAGTAATAAATAATTTTCTAATGTATTTTAAAGTACATTTTACTAAGCAGTTAACTGAATTTTGGGGCAGCCAATAGCTCTGCATTCTCCACATGCTGTAAATTAGGAACAAAACCTGTGATTTACATGATTTATTCTAGTGTCTACCAGCACCTATCAATTTAGGTACACGTTTGAGGTAGTAACAACATTCTACTCTCTCAGACTTGAAAATGCATCTTAGTATAAACTGTTACTATAAAATTTCATAAATATTCTCTGTCTACAGGGGTCTCTCGAGCATGGAAACCATCTGTATTTTGTTGTGTGTGTGAAGGGTATCAATTCTTGCTTCTTTTCTTTAAACACTGAGCGAACTTCATCGAAAGACTGGATCTGCAGAGTGGAATGAGTCTCCTGCTTTTCTGGCAATGGCCAAGAACAGTCATATGGAAAACATGGCTCTGAGTGCCAGCAACCTATAGTTGAACCATCATCAGATGCTGTGATTTGTTCTCCCAAGTTCCGTGATAAAGACCCCTGTCTCAATGACTGAAACGCCTTCCTAACCCCAGAGTTATACTTGAGAACCCTCAACGCCATATTAAGAAGCAAATTAATTACTGAAGCACCTTACAGAACAGCTGCTACTAGGGAACCACAGTAATCACGCTGCAACAGAAATATGAGGAAACTGGCATGCTCCCTTGTGGCAAAAAGTGCCTCGGGCCGTTTCGGGGAACTGAAGAGTAGGCGGGATGAAGGATATGTTCTCCTCATTCCCACCAGCCACAGAACTTCCATGTGCGGCCTCTGCTGAAGGCAGTTTCATTTCCTGTGAGGAAAAGTACAGAAACTCCATCTGCTTAATACTAAAATGGGACCGCCTCTGTGGTCTAGTGGTCAGAGTTCCTGGCTACAGATCCAGAGGTCCGGGTTCGATTCCCGGCGCTAACAGATTTTCTGAGAACTAATGGGTCTGGAACGGCGTCCGCTCAGACTTGTGAGGATAATAGGAGCAATTTCAAGGAAATGGCGGCTTCGGTTCAGAAAAATGAAATAAACGGCCGTGGGGATTCGTTGAGCTGACCACGCGGCATCCCCTGTCTGCTAAAGTTGGCACTAATTTCGCCGACAAGCTGCGGTCGCTCGGTCGGTATAGCTCGCTTGAGGACTACAGACCACGGAGTTATTTTTTTATACTAAACTGAAATTATAGCCAGTTAAATTTCCTCGTTACTCGTAATTGTGCTGGGTCCATGACACTCACTGGACAACGCTGACTATGTGCTGTGTTACATAGTACCCGTGTCTCAGTGCGGTTGAATAGGCGCCTGGATGTCATGCCGCAACGTGTACTGCGCGGTGTGTTCTTCCGCAATGTTTTCGTGTCTCGTCACGTATCTACTCGCATGTTGCGTACTGACCGAGTTGCACTGCGCGATGGCCGCGTACGGGCTACCAAGGGTGTTGAAACAAATTGCATTCTGTGGCTGAAGGTTTTCTGCTCCGGGGCGGGAATTTTACTCTTAGCATGCAAACATATTGTGGTCAAATGACCCTGAGAGCTATGTCGGTGGTAACATAGCTACCGGTAGGGCCACCCATGCCGGACAGGCCGAAGGTGATGACCCAGACTAAAAGAGATACCCTGGCCCTCCAGGTTGGTGGTTAAGGGTTGGGCGAGAGGCTGACGACCTCTCACCGTAAAAAAAAATATAAATGTCTAGAAACGTGGATTCAACCCTGGAAACCTAAACACAATGGAAGACGACTTTTGGCAAAGAATATGGACTACTCTCTAGATACATGGAATGTGAAGACCCTCAATAAACCTGGTGCCGTGAAATCAGTACTAGAACAGACAGATAAGTACAATACGAAAATCACAGCCATACATGAAATTAGATGGCTGGGTAAAGGAATCATGGACTTAAAGAGACATACTATATGTTACAGTGATAAAGCAGAAGGCTATAAGGAATTTGGAGTAGCCTTTGTAATAGAACGAGAATTTAAAAGCGCAATAATAGACTTTAAACCAGTAAGTGAAAGAATTTGCACTTTGAGAATTAGAACGAAATTTTTCAATATGACGTTGATGAACGTGCACGCACCTACAGAAGAAAAGGAGGAGGAGGTCAAAGACTATTTCTATCAACAAATGGAAGAGACATATGATTCAATACCAAGTAATGACATAAAGGTTATTTTAGGGGATCTTAATGCCAAAATAGGTAAAGAGAAGGAACACAGAGGAGTAATTGGGTCAGAAAGTTTACATGATACAACCAACCATAATGGAATAAAATTAATAGATTTCGCAGAAAGTAAGAACTTGATCATCAGCTCTACAAACTTCCCACATAAAATTATATACATAAAAGGACATGGGCAGCACCAGATGGGGCAACCTTCAATCAAACAGATCATGTCCTCATAGAGAAGCAATTTGCTACAAATATCCTGGACGTAATAACATTAAGAGGGGCCAACTGTGATAGTGATCATTACTTAGTACAGGTTAAATATAGATGTAAAATAAGTTGTCAAAGATCTAAGCAGTATGAGAAATGTAAGAAATTTAATATTGACAAGATTACGGAGAGTGATAAGAGAGAAGCACTTCAAAATAAAATTACAATAGAGCAAATAAAGAAGTAATGGTAGAAGGGATATGGGTAGATTTTAAAACTGCAATAATTACAGAAGCTGAGAAGACTCTGGGATATCAAGAGAAACAGGATAATAGAGAATGGTTTGACGAGGAATGTAGGGAGAGTATAAACCTGAAGAATAAGAAATATATGGAATATATGGAAAGACCAACAAGAGCAAGGAATGAGGCGTATACAGAAGCAAGAAGGAAAGCAGACAAGATTTGCAGGAAAAAGAAACGGGCCTCTCTAAATGAGCAATTACTGCAACTGGAAGAAGACTTCAAAAATAACAAAACCTTGGGGCTTTCTTGTATTTTTGTCATTACTCCAATGACAACCCACTTCTTCGGAAAATTTGTAGGTCCTGAAAAGGACCGTTGACTGCTGGGATGTTTGGCCGGTGAAGTAGTGCTACGTATACCGGTAGAGAGAGATGCTGGTTGCGGTGTGTTGTGTTGACTTGCCGCAGAGCGGCCGTTGCTGGAGGTTGTTTGGCTGCTGGAAAAGATTTGCTTGCCGAGCGCGGTCAATGGAGTGGTGAGGCAGTAGCTACGCCAGATGCCCAGTGAGTCGGGCATGCCAGCGGAGAGGCGAGACGGCCATTCCTGGCGCAGCGCAGAGCCGAAGACTCCAGAGACCGAGCGCTGGCGACGAACTGTGCTGGTTGATCGTAGCGATCGTGACCTGATGGCTGACTGATGATCGACTGATGCTGCTGGTCAGGTCAGGTCAGTAATGATGCAGCTGACGGTCAGTCAGTCTGTCTGTCTTGGTGTCGAGCCCTAGCTGGGGCTCATGACCAGATATTTCTTTTGAATGAAAGTTGCTGTCTTGTCTATGTGGGGCGCCCTCTCTCACGAGACGTCGGGTCTGTCATTTGTCAGTCAGTCAGTTTTAATAAGTCCATTCTCTGTATTTACATAGATTTACAATACACACTTATTTCTTACTTTTATGTACAATATATACAAGGCCTCTGTCAGTCCAGGCTCGGTACAGCAGATTATGCCCTTTTATTTATATATATATATTTCCTAGTAGTATTAGCTACCACGGCAGTCTAGTCATTTGAACGGCCGTACGCCTGACCGCTGCCAAGTTTAAGCCTCTTATACTTTCTGTGGCGGGCTTCGCCTTGTCCGATGTTGCGAACATTCTCATTATCATGATTTTGTATGACTTCTGCTTGTTGCCTGCATAATTTTGTTATGTAATCATATACGTACGGGATTTTGAATGCCATGTGCAAATCG
>NW_019720605.1:18394-30286 GCF_002891405.2 Cryptotermes secundus
TCCTTCCAAGTATTTGGAAAATGAGAGAGCCGAAAACAATGATTGAATAAATGAGTTAGGAGAACCAATGGTCGCCTTGGAAGGTGCCTGAGGCATTCATTTGGGATGCCGTCAATTCCAAAGGCCTTTTTTTAATTTCAGGGATTTTATTATTTTCTGAACGTCACATGGTCTGATCCTTAGAGGGGGGTTTTCATCCACGGCTTCCAGCAGAGCTTGAACTCTAGCCTCCACCCGCTCTTCGTGGTTTTCGTCGCACAGATCATGCGGGGTGAACTGGATTTCCAAACATTCGGCAATTTCATTGGCTTTTTCAGAAGGGTGAAATTTTAGGCCAGAAGAACCATGAATAGCAGTTGGTGCCCTTGGTCCGTCTCTCTTTAAGAGAGATTTCGCAATGGGCCATATACCCTGAGGCGTGACTTCAGCTTAACCTATTTTTGTTTCCCACCTTTCATTCGTCTGATTGATTTGGTGACCCAATTGACTGCCGCTTTACACGCTGGATCCCTGGTTTCTTGCCACAGTTTTCGTAGCCTCTGCTTGTATTTCATCAAACAATCTAGACCAGGTAAATCGTTGTTTATATCCGAAAGGGTAACTTTACTTGTCGACAGCCTATATGCCGAAGCAATAGAGGCTGCAAAGTCGAGTGCCACTTCATCGGCTTCTGCCCCCGAATTAATTTCTAGTTTAGGTGATATTAACTCAGAGGCGAGGCTTTGAAACCGCTCCCAATCTGTAAGTTTTTCAATGGGTTCCGAAAGATTCCTAATCTTAACGTGATCCAGTATGTGGAACACTATTGGTAGGTGATCTGAGTCCAAAATATCAGAAACGATGACATCTGACACTCTGATATTTTGGTGAACCACAATGTCTAGCACGTCACCATTTCCCGCGGGGGAATAATGAGTGGGGCACTGTGGTGCTGAGATTTCGAAATCGCCCATATCAAATAAATCCATAAGTTTCAAACCTGAGGGGTTTGAAACTCTGCTATTCCAAAATGGGTTCTTAGCATTCAAATCACCTGCCAAAATGAACTTTCGTCTGAAGCTTAAGAGCTCAGTGATGTCAGCCTCTCTCCAAGCTTTGCCTGGAGATTTATAAACAGCTGCAAGCAGCCCTTCGCTGTTACCAATTGGTATGCAGACCCCTGTCGCTTCTACTGAAACAAGGGGTGGTAGGTCTACATGATTATGGGGAATGCCTTTTCTTACTGCAACGGCAGTTCCGCCCTTTCTGCCCGAGTGGCGGTCGATTCTATAAAAGTGGTAATTTGGAATTAAGAACCTCTCATGAGGTTTCAGATGTGTCTCTGAAAACAGGGCCACATCTACGTGTAGGTCTTGCAGCTGTTTACTGAGCTCATAGCGCTGCCTCCCAATGCCGTTCGCATTAAATGCTATGACTTTGAGGGGCCTATGAACTCTAGTGGCCATTCTGTTTCATAAGGTTTAGAACAATTTTGGTAATGACCATTATTTTGTCCTCCCGGACACTGCACCACTGACCTCTGTCATAATCTGCTGTGCTACAGTCATTACTCTCAACATATTGTCGAGAGACTGACCGTTTACATTAGCAGCCTGAATTGACTGACCTGTTTCTTTCTGCAGTGCAGGAGCCGGTACAATCTGCTTCTTTGTTGTGGCTGGAGCCACCGGAACATGACTTTCCTGAGGGCGCTGATGCTGCTCTGCAGTACTGCCTCGAAGTGCCGCCGCGAAGGAGACACCTGAAGTGACGGTGGCTGAAGAGAACACCCTCCCCGTACTTTTGGACGTTCTCTGAACCTTCCTTCTTTGTTGCTCTTCTTTTGCATGTTTGCAACCCCGATAATTGGAGGGATGTGGCTTTTCTCCCTATGCCATTCTGCAGGTGCAGCATACTTGGTTGGAGGCAGAGTTCTCCTTTTCTGGGCACGCCTTGTGTAAGTGGCCACCTCCCCACCACAAACAACGTGGGGGCTGTTTGCAGTTAGCCCAAACGTGACCGAACTGCTGGCAGTTGTAGCACTGTGTGAGCCCGCTTTGTGCCTTGTACGACTCTACCTTGATGGCAATGTGGCAGAGGTTGGTTTTCGGCTCTCTCATTTTCCAAATACTTGGAAGGAAGCAAAAGTAATAACTTTACCTAAACCGGGTAAAGACCCGAAATTTCCTGTCCACGACAGGAAAACTATTCGAAAAAGTAATTTTGAAATTCCTCCGTAAACATATTGAAGAAAGAGTCCTGCTCAATCCAAGTCAGTTTGGTTTTCGTGCACGTCACAGCACGACATTGCAATGTATGAGGCTTGGCGGACCACGTGACCCTTATTTTCAACAATAAAATGTCTACGGCGGCGGTGTTTTTGGACATCGAAAAGGCCTTTGATACCACGTGGCACTCAGGCTTGCTGTATAAGTTATCAAAATTGGAATTCTCGAACAGTTTGACCAAACTTATTGGATCCTTTCTTTCTCAGCGTAAATTCAGGGTTTCGGTTGAAGGCCAAATGTCAACCCCAAGGGAAATGCAAGCAGGGGTGCCACAAGGTTCTGTCCTTTCCCCTACTCTTTTCAACATGTATATTAATGATGCCCCCCCCCCCCAAGCACATGGTGTTCACCTGGCCCTCTTTGCGGACAACATCTGTCTATATGCGACAGATCGCAAGGAGGGTTTTATTGTTAGAAAATTCCAGCGCGGTCTCAGCTCAATGGAGACCTGGTGTGAGCGCTGGAATATAAAAATTAATGAAGATAAGACTCGGGGGTCTACTTCTCTCGTGGTCGTCGACCGCCTGAGTCTTGTCTTACTCTAAATGGAAGAAATATTCCATTTGTAGATAGTGCAAAATATCTAGGTGTAATCTTCGATAAGAGAGTGACTTGGAGATTACACATAGAAATGATCGAAGCCAAGGCCTTCAGAACATTCATTAGAGTGTATTCCCTATTCAAAAATGAGCGATTGAGCGCTAACATTAAACTAACCCTCCATAAAGCCCTTATTAGATCCGTAATGACTTATGCTAGTCCCGCCTGGGAGTTTGCGGCAGACACTCATCTATTGAAATTGCAGCGCCTGCAAAACAAGGTTCTCCGCACGATTGGCAATTTTCCAAGGCGCACACCGGTCCGCGATTTGCACATGGCATTCAAAATCCCGTACGTATATGATTACATAACAAAATTATGCAGGCAACAAGCAGAAGTCATNTTATGTAAATATGTGTAAATACAGACAATGGACTTATTAATACAGACTGACTAACAAATGACAGACCCAACCTCTCGTCATAGAGGGCGCTACACATTGACAGGACAGTAACTTTCATCCAAAAGATATATCTGGTCAAGAGCCCCATCTGTGGCTCGACACCAAGACAGACTGACTGACCGCCAGTTGTAACATGACCTTGCCTTGCCCCTTGATTGGGCAGAAAAAATTTTGAGGTGTGGTGATGGTGAAAAGTGCGTTGAATAGTGCGTGTTGTAGAAATAGAGAGTGATTTGTCTAAGTCCGACGAATGGCTGTGGATCGTCAGACAGGAGGTGTACAGCCCATGATCAGACAGGACACCTAGGGTTTGGTGTGTGTGAGAAGAGGAGATTAATGTGCTGTGCTGCGCGGTTGGAAACTTGTGATTGGATAGGCAAGTGGGATTTACATTCGGAGGTTCATCGACTGATTGTCTGTTCGACTATTGGTGGTGTTCGATCAATGTCAAGGGGTTATTTGCTGGTAGTTTTGCATGCTCTTACAGATCAGCTCTGAAATTTCGTTGTCCTTCTTTGTAAAAATTCTTAGATTTTTTGCTTGAAGCTTGTGTTTCGTCCCGTGCCGTGCCAGACATGGCGGTCGCCTCGGTGCCTGGCTACTATGCATTCTGGGCAGAAAGAAGAGCCTCGCTACAGGCAGAATATAAGGAAAACGTGAAACAATATCCTGAAGCAGATGAACATTACAGGAGACTGTTCAAAATCATTTGTGACATTGAGGATGTGGCCAGCTTCACACCCGCCACAATTGGGGAAAGTGTTGAGTGGGCGGAAATAGTAAATGCCGCTGAAGAAAGCAGGAAGAGCTATTGCAAGGCTCTCAAGGGCAAGATTTTTTTTCAGTGCTCTGTATGGGACCTATACAGTTACACTGAACCATCTGAAGATTAGTGAAGGCCAGAACCTCGGAGACAACGAAACCTCCGACGAAGCCCTCCCAAGAAGACTTCAAAGACGGCTGAAGGCGAAAACGGCAGAGCACAACCGAGTCCGCCCCGATTTCAAAGAAGGCAGCGGCTGCCACAGGCAACACCCAAACCAAAGAGGTGCCCACCCGCAACTACTTTGCTCCTCTCAGGGTGACATCAATGGACACCGACACTGCTGGTAACGGAGCCACTGCGCAGGAAGAGGGAGCCACTACGCCGGAGGTGGAATCATCAGGTAAAGCAGGCAGGCCGCCCCCAATAATTCTAACGTCCACAACTAACCTTATTCAGCTACAAAAACACATAAAAAATGTCAAAGCTGACTTTGAGTTCCGTAATACCAAAAACGGGACCATAGTCATCACTAAAAGCATGGCGGATTTCGAAGCCGTCAAGAATCATCTATCCCAAAATAAACTTTCCTATTATACCTTCTTTCCCAAGTCAGAACACACCATTAAGGCTGTAATCCGTCACCTCCCTCATAATACCCCGGCGGAGGATATTTCTGATGGATTGGTGACCCTTGGATTTGCTGTGGTTAGCGTCAAACAGATGACAACCACCCGAGAGTCGCCTTAAGAAAAAAGGATAACCAGAAACCTTCCCCTCCTCCTTATCACCCTACCCAGGACGGCAAAATCACAAGAAATCTTCAGACTACAAAGCCTTTGCCACATTTCCATCCGGGTTGAGGCATATAGAGCACAGAGTGGCCTTACGCAATGTCACAACTGCCAACAATTTGGTCACGTCTGGGTTAATTTTAAGCAACCTCCCCGTTGCATGTGGTGCGGGTGTGGCCACCTGCACAAAGAGTGCCCTGAGAAACAGAACGCTGCCTCCACTCCAGCTTGCTGTAACTGTGAATTGAAGGATGGAGAGAAACCACATCCCGCAAACTACCGGGGCTGCACTGTGTCTACAGTGTGGCTAAGTTCCCATGGACATTTATGAAACTTCACAAATATACATATCCAGAAATTAAATTCAATATAATGAAAGATCAGTTGAATAAAATATTAGAAAAACTGAATGATGATCCAGCATCAAGATAATTATCCTGTGTTTCGCATTATGCTTTCATTACAGCCACTTCTTGCAGAGAGGTATTGTAAAGCTAAAACTTTCATTAAGGTCGTAGCGCATATAACGATCGTCATCGTTCTTCAGTCCTGATGCCGCGCCCTCTCCAACCCTCCAGCCCGGACAAGATCTGGTGCCGTACCCCCTCCCGCAGGAGTCCCTCTTTAAAGTCCGACTCCCATTTCTTTTGCCGCGCCATCCCTTACAGAAGTCTGACTCTCAGTCCGGAAGGAGCGAGCCCCTCTCCATGCTCCTCTGCCCCGGGGGTACTGACCGCTGGGGATGAATCCACGGTCAACCCGGTATTTTCCCTCTTGGGATTTATTCTGGGGGTTCCAAACACGGGGTCCCTGTAAATTTCCACGGTCGCCTCTTACCGCGAATACTTTTTGTCTGGAAGCTTTATCATCTCTGCTACATTCCCGTTCGGATGTCTCTGCATTTGTGGCCACTTGCCATATTCGAAGCTCTCTAACGTGTCCGGCATCTGCAATCTAACGTGTTTCCCTGGAACCCCCCTTAGCCCGCTGATTAAAGCGGCTAATAACCGTTTTTGTACTTTTCGATTCAGTATGGCGTGATCTACTGGATTTTCTCTATGTTGAACAGTCTTCTGACACAGTTTACGGAAACGGTCTAAATACATTTCGGGACTCTCACCTTTCTCCTGAGAAGCATTCTGTATCTTTGTATAGTTATATTGATCTATCTGTTTCGCCTTGAATCTCTGCACAAAACTGCTTTAAAATCTGAGTACTCTACATCATCACCCTTCAACTCCGGTTGGGTGGAATGAAAAGACCCTGCTACGCCCCCCTGTTTCACTCTTGCTAGCCGTAACTTATCTTTAGCGTTTAACCGACCCATCTCGGCTGATTCCTCTATTTCCTCGAAAACTTCATGCACGGAGACACTGCCCTGGTCTCCCTTCCAAGGCTCAATCAAATTGGCTATCCACATATCTTTAGCCGCAGTTTCCATTTTCTTCTTTTTATTTTCTTACTTAATTTGTCGTATTGCTTACTAATATACCTGTATTCTCCTTATGACAAAGGGCTAAGTTTCGTATACTTACGAATAAACCTTCCAACTAATTTTCTCGTGTACTTGCTAGACCCTTCTAAAATCACTGTGTGCTGCACATTTAGCACATGTAACAGTAGAACTGTAAATTCGGTATCCCCAACCGTACTTCGGAAGTAACAACAACAAAACCCATACATGTACTTGTAACTATCAACACTTCCATTCACAAACATATATTCCCCAAGTAAATCACAAAAAAAAAACACACACACACACACACACAGAGCACAAATACCAAAAGATTAGGAACGAGAGTTTGCACGAAATTATTATTGATAATGGAGTTAGAGCAGTAAACTTTGTACATCAAAAAATCTTACTGTCAAAAGTGCCATGTTCCAACATCATAACATCCATATATGTACATGGACATCTCCTGATGGGAAGATACACAATCATATTGACAATTTTTGATAGATAGGAAACGGCATTCAAGTATACTTGATGTCTGATCATTCAGGGCTGCAGATTGTGATACTGACCTGTAACTGGTGGTGGCAAAGGTTATGGAAAGACTGACAGTAAGTAAACAAACAGCTCACAGAGTTTACATTGAGAGGTTCAAACTTAAGAAATTAAACAAGGTATAGGGTAGGGAACAGTATTATGAGAAAATTTCAAATAGGTTCTTAGCTTTGAAACCTTAGACACCGAGGTGGATGTTAGTAGAGCTTGGAAAACTATTAGAGGGACTGTCAGAGTTTCTACCAAAGAGAGTCTAGGTTATTATGAACCGAAGAAGCATAAGCCATGGGATGATGAAGGATGCTGAAAAATATTATACTAAAGTAAACGAGCCAAATTTCAGTGGTTACAGGATTCAAACGAGTTAAATGGGGATAACCTGAATAATATAAGACATGAAACCAGCAGGCATTTCAGGAATATAAAGAGAGGATATATGAAAGACAAAATTGATGAGCTTGCAATGAACAGTAAGGACGAGAATATTACAGAGACCTGTATAGAGGAATAAATGACTTTAAGAGGGGTTACCAACCCAGCAGTAACTTAGTGAAGGATGAGAATGGTGATCTGCTTGCAGATTCCAACAATATTTTGAATAGGTGAAGGAACTACTTCTCTCAGTTATTAAATGTACACAGAGTCAGTGATGTTAGGCTGACAGAAATGCATACAGCTGAGCCGTTAGTACCTGATGTCAGTTCTTTTGGGGTTGAAATTGCTTTTACAAAATTGAAAAGGTATAAATCGCCAGCTAGTGATCAAATTCTGGCAGAACCTATTCAAGCAGGAGGCGAAATACTACCTCCTAATATCCATAACCTAATTAATTCTGTTTGGAATAAGGATAAGTTGCCGAATAGTGGAAGGAGCCCATTATTGTACCAGACCACAAGAAGGGTGATAAAACTGACTGCAGTAATTATCGGGGAATATCACTGCTATCAGCTTCATACAAAATTGTATCCAATATTCTCTCAAAGCTAAGTCCATACAAAATGAAATTATTCAGGAACATCAGTGTGGGTTTGACATAAGAGATCAACTACTGATCAGATATTCTGCATCTGTCTGATATGGGAGAAAAAATGGGTGTACAATGAGACAGTACATCAGCTTTTTGTAGACTTTAAGAAAGCCTAAGTTTTAGTTAGGAGGGAAGTATTGTACAATATTCTGATAGAGTTAAGGATACCCATGAAAACAGTCAGGCTGATTAAAATGTATTTAAACGAAATGTATAGTAAAGTATGTATAGGTAAACATTTGTCTGATAAATGTCTATCCAGAATGGTCTAAAACAAGGAGATCTTTAATCGCCATTCATTTTCAACTTTGCTTTAGAACATGTAATTAGAAAGGTCCAGGAAAACCAGGTGGGACTGAAATTAAATGGGACGCATCAGCTGTTGGTCTATGCTGATGAAGTGAATCTACTGGGTGATAATATAGATACCGTAAAGAGAAACATACAGACTTTAACTGATGCTACTAAGGAAGATAGTGACTACGCAACCTCTTCTATCTGCAAAAGCTGGCACTAACTTCGCCTACAAGCGGCGGTTGCTTGGTCGGTATAGTTTGCTTGCAGACTAAAGGCCACATAGGAAAGGAAAGGAAAAGGAAGAAAATGAAAGGAAAAGAGGTTGGTCTAGAAGTGAACACAAAGAAAACTAATTATATGTTGCTTTCCCATCACCAAAATGCAGGACAAAATCATGAGATAAAGATAGGTAACAAATGTTTTGAAAATGTGGCAGATTTCAGATATTTTGGAGCAACTACAACAAATCAAAACATGATTCAGGAGGAAATTTAGAGGAGATTGAACTTGGATAATGCTTGCTACCATTCAGTTCAGAACTTGTTGTCTTCTCGTTTGCTGTCCAAAAACATAAACATTAGAGTATACAAAACTGTATTTCTTCCTGTGGTTCTGTATGGGTGTAAAGCCTGGTCTGTGACTTTAAGGGAGGAACATAGGCTGAGGGTGTTTGAGAACAGGATGTTAAGGAGAATATTTGGACCGAAGAGAGATGAAGTGACAGGAGGCTGGAGAAAACTGCATAATGAAGAGCTTCATAACTTGTACTCTTCTCCAAATATAATTTGAATGATTAATTCAAGGATGATGAGATGGGGAGTGCAGTAGCACGAATAGGAGACACCAGGAATGCAAATGGATATTGGTGCCCACCTGGGGCACGCGGTAGTGTAGTTGGTTGAGGCACAATGCTACAAGCCGGAAGGTCACGGAATCAAATTCCGATAAGGTGTGTTTTTTCATTTGACCTAATTGTTCCAGCCGCACTATGGCCCTGGGGTCGACTCAGCCTCTAACAGAAATGAGTACCAGGAATTAATTAAATAATTTTCCTGGGGAGTAAAGCACGGCCGGCGCGTAAGGCTGACAACCTTACCGCCATCTTTCAGCTGAGTGTCTGAAAAATGTGGGACTCTCAACATCTCACAACCCTATGGGCCTTCATGGGCTGTTACAGGGATAGCTTTACTTTTACTTTTTACATCAACAATATTTTCATAGTGTATGAAGTTGCTGGGTCTAGTTCACTGCATAACCTTCACCTTCCTCCCTCTCTAGTGTTCTTGTTTATTATATTTCGCCCTAGTTAGATCTAAGCCTGAGTAGGCCTCTCTTGTTTGGAACTCTGTTACATCAAACTGGAAAGTATCCAGCAGAAATTTTCAATCATTTGTTTTAATCATTTCTTTCTTCATGTCCATTACAGTTACATTTATGACCTAAAGCAATTGAAATTGTACATTTTATGTAAGAGGAGGTTCAACCACAATGTACTCATACTTTGTCAAGTTTATCTAGACTTTAAACTCTGTCCTCTTTGGAAAATGTTGGCCTTTAAGATCCTGCTTGGCATATCAGGGACTTCGCATTGTTCACAAGTAAAAATGCCCCCCATCAGATGTGCTTCAGCTGCTAATGCTGTTTGCAGGAATGTTGATATATGTATATGGAGCTGAAACTATTTTTTTTCTTAATCACATTTCATAATGGTCATTTCTTCATATTAAAATATTAATTGCATGCAGTGTAAATATATGAGTATGTATATCTTTTCCTTGTCGCATAATGGCTGATGTGATGGATTGTTGAATTGTGACTGTACACGGATCTTTGATTGGCAAATGGATTTACTGGACCCCTCTGTAGCACGTGATTACATTTCACTGATCACTATCACACACAGACCAGTGTTCTCAGTCACGTTGCTGGGTAGCGGGTTCCAACGGAGGACGTTCCTCATCTTCGAAGCTCACAGCCTTGCAGGCTGGCAGCCATCTGACACCAACCTCATACTCCGACTGTTGGTTTAAGCTGGTACTTCCCTCAGCTGATAGCTCTTGGAGTTAATACACAGCCATTGCCTAGCAAGGCTGTTTCTCTACCTACTTTATTCTAGCTGACAGGCCTCATGTCACAGTATGCACATATGTACATCTTTTTATCGTCGCATTATAGCTGGTGTGATTGCACGTACTGAATTATTTTTGTCCAAACTACAAGTACTCTTATTTCTTTGTTTGCGTGTACGTGTTGGTTTGATTCAATCATTGCTTGAGTTTATTTTCTAATTGGCCTTTGGTCTGTTATATAACCATGCAAATTAATACAGAATTTCATTGAATTGTTATTATTGTATATTAATATATTTAAAACTTGGATTGTCCCTTGCTGTCAAATTTAATACTAACCATGGTTCTCCCACTCATTAAAATACTGATTGTAAAAGTATAGCGTATAGATCTGTTATCGTGTACTGACCTCGAAACAAACAAAGATACAACATTATCTGCTAGGCAACAGATTCTTTTATAGGCAAGTATACGCAGTCGTTACTGGATATCGCCTTCGCAAACAAACACTTTCCCACACTAACGATCGGAATACACAAATGAACGGCATTTTCTACGTGGTCCGAGCTGTGATGTTATAACCGAGACAAGTTTAGAAGTTAGCCAGTTGTAAGGGAGTCTCTGAAGAGAAGACTTCCAGGGAGCACCTGAAGAATTCCCATTGATAGAAGCCGTTATCAGGGAATGAATGGTGAAGACACAGCAGACTGTTGTAGTGATTTAACAAGTGTGGAGATAGCGATGGTGCTGTAGTTACCTGTAGTCACGACCTGTAAGCGGTCAATAAATCCAATCTGAACCCCGTCTATAGTCACTCATACACGTGACAATATTTCACTTTTTTCGTATCTTCGATATGTATTAATGTAATAATTATAGTAAAAGTAATATACTTACTAATATATGATAATAGTAATTATTAATATGAAATGTAAAAGGTAAAGCTGTCCCTGTTCTTAACTAATTAAGCACTACGACATGAAGGCGTATGGGGGAGTGAATGTATAGATCCATATTTTCTTGACCTCTGCACTAGTTGGAGGTGGGTAATTATTAATATAATTATTATAATTTATTATATAATTTACTATTATAATATATAAGAGTAATATACTTATACTTATTGGGAGCCGAGAGTCGGTGAAGCGACTAGCTATGGGCTGGGCGACCGAGGAGTCGAAGTTCGAGTCCCGGTAGAGTCAAGAATTTTCTGTTCTCTAAGTCGTACAGACCGGTTCTGGGGCCCATCCAGTCTCCTATCTTATGGGTACCGGGGTAAAGAGGCCAGGGCGTGAAGCTGACAGCTCACGTCTAACTAATATCGAGGTTAAGAAAACGTAGATCTATATTGTAACGTGTTTCGAGTTCGAAGCTCGTCGGTCACGTGTGTAAGTCCAAATCCCACTTCTGACACCAGTTGTCGCGTATCGCGGGGTATATCGCGACAAATAACTTCACGATGTATTTTATATAGCGAATTTTATTTCACATCCGCTCTCACAATCACCCAAATTACAATCTGACGATTACTGCTATCTGCAGTATCACAAACATTACACTCCAAATGCCACAATACAACTGACTGGTTGCTGGCTAATTCGGAACTCGGAGGTAGCTCCTGGACTCGCTGACTGACTCAGTAGAACTCACTAGTACAACTC
>NW_019720605.1:30906-33438 GCF_002891405.2 Cryptotermes secundus
GACATGAAGGCGTATGGGGGAGTGAATGTATAGATCCATATTTTCTTGACCTCTGCACTAGTTGGAGGTGGGTAATTATTAATATAATTATTATAATTTATTATATAATTTACTATTATAATATATAAGAGTAATATACTTATACTTATTGGGAGCCGGGAGTCGGTGAAGCGACTAGCTATGGGCTGGGCGACCGAGGAGTCGAAGTTCGAGTCCCGGTAGAGTCAAGAATTTTCTGTTCTCTAAGTCGTACAGACCGGTTCTGGGGCCCATCCAGTCTCCTATCTTATGGGTACCGGGGTAAAGAGGCCAGGGCGTGAAGCTGACAGCTCACGTCTAACTAATATCGAGGTTAAGAAAACGTAGATCTATATTGTAACGTGTTTCGAGTTCGAAGCTCGTCGGTCACGTGTGTAAGTCCAAATCCCACTTCTGACACCAGTTGTCGCGTATCGCGGGGTATATCGCGACAAATAACTTCACGATGTATTTTATATAGCGAATTTTATTTCACATCCGCTCTCACAATCACCCAAATTACAATCTGACGATTACTGCTATCTGCAGTATCACAAACATTACACTCCAAATGCCACAATACAACTGACTGGTTGCTGGCTAATTCGGAACTCGGAGGTAGCTCCTGGACTCGCTGACTGACTCAGTAGAACTCACTAGTACAACTCCTGTGAATAGCCTTCGCTGCGCCTCATGTAGCCTCGATCGGACCATATGGAAAACGGCCGCGTAATAGGCACCCTTTTTGCCTGGCGCTGTGTTGCTATGTAACGCTAGCGGAGGTACCCGCTGTTACTATCGTAACGTCACCGCTGTTGACTCGCGTTGCCTAGCGACCGCGATATCCCTCGGTGACGTCACCGCGGAGGGGAGTGGCGGGGCGGGAACTCGCCTATTAATGTAGTAACGCGAGCCTTACGTTACCGCCACGTACCGCTGGGGAGGTAGGGTTCAACATGTCACAATATGTCCATTCCGCCATACTCCTTTATGGCGTAGTACATAATTAAGCAAGCACAGGTACAATTTTACCTCTATACGTATACTTGTTATTCAGATCCTGCAAACTGCCTTATTTTTGTATATGTGTTTTGTTTTGTTTATATTTTGTGGTGATATTTTCGGTTGCCGCTTCTGTGGTCTAGTGGTCAAAGTTCCTGGATACAGATCCAAAGGCCCGGGTTCGATTCCTGGCACTATCAGATTTTCTGAGAAATATTGGATCATGGGACGGAGTCCACTCAGCCTCGTGAGGATAACTGAGGAGCTATTTCAATGACATTTTTATTTTTTGAAAACTACGTAATTTTCGCTTGTGTAGCAAATGCTGATTCACAAAAGTGATTCTAAAGTTATTATTTTTATTACATGTGGAGCGCTATCTTCCGGTCTAGAATATCGAAATTAACGGCCGTGGGGATTCGTTGCGCTGACCACGCGCCGACCTCTATCCCCTGAAGTTGTCATT
Source organism: Cryptotermes secundus (assembly GCF_002891405.2). Classification (NCBI taxonomy): domain Eukaryota; kingdom Metazoa; phylum Arthropoda; class Insecta; order Blattodea; family Kalotermitidae; genus Cryptotermes; species Cryptotermes secundus. The sequence continues at coordinate 32,393 of NW_019720605.1, forward strand.
AACTTCGCAGACAAGCGGCGGTCGGTATAGTTCGCTTGCGGATTAAAACCACGGAGTTTGTTTTTTGTTTGTTTGTTGGTATTTTCGGTGGTAAGAAATCAATTTGGCAAATTTCCTGTGGATGTTGTTCAAATCAAGTTTCTTGGAAATGTCTTAGTTTGTTCATAAGTCATTAGGAAGAGACAGGCACAGAGACACGTGACACCTAGGCGAGATGCCAGTGCAATCCTACCTTTTCCTATAAAATGAGAAAAAATGGGCTAAGAACATATTCCGTGATGGAATGGTTTCTTCTAAAGGGTCTGACTATGGTGTATAATACTCAGAGTTACTGGGGTTTTTGAACTTTGTCCATCGTCCGTTATTCTAGAAACTGGAAAACACAACTTTTCGGAAACTGGATCTTTTTCCATCCTCAGGTGCCGGGGGTTTGGGGAAGAAACCTACTCTATTGGATCCCTTAGAAAGAGCTAAGCTCAACCTGAATAGTTTCTTAGTTTTCAAATTTAAGGTGACCCGTCATGGTTAAGTAAGACAAGAGGATGTACCTTACAGGAAGGCCTCTGCAGATTCAGCACAACTGGACTTACACAAATCGAATGTTATGTAACGGCCTCTGGAAATGAATTGAAGTTGTACATGAAAATTCGCAATAAGAATTTAGCAGACTTCTCACGTGACGGATCAGATATACGCAGACGATGCTGGTGCCTTCCCTGCACAGCGTAAGTATTCCATGTGGTCTTCACCACTTCGCGTATTTTTATTTTTTGAAAACTACGTAATTTTCGCTTGTGCAGCAAATGCTGATAAGCACAAAAGTGATTCTAAAGTTATTATTTTTATTACATGTGGAGCGCTATCTTTCGGTCTAGAAAACCGAGATTAACGGCCGTGGGGATTCGTTGCGCTGACTACGCGACACCCTCTATCCGCTAAAGTTCGTCGAGAATTGGCGGTCGCTCGGTAGGTACAGTTCGCTTACGGACTAAAACCACGGAGTTTATTTTGTTTGTTTGTTTTTTTTTTTTTTTTTTTTTGGGCAC
>NW_019720605.1:33907-73269 GCF_002891405.2 Cryptotermes secundus
TTTTTTTTTTTTGTGGAGCGCCATCAAAATATGACAAATGTACTTACGACAGTTTCCAGCATATGTAAAATTTGATTTCCATAAGGATTATCGGAACTGAACCCTTACCTGGAGCATGCATTTTCTGTGGTGTACTGCCAGCTGCTAGGGCACAGGCAAAATTTGCAAGCTGTGAGTTAAGTCAGTCACTACGTCACATCCCAGCACACACTAACACAACCACGGCTGTGGGAATTTCACTGTTCACATAGGTAACATTCTGGTACTCATTTCTGTTAGAGGCTGAGTGAACCCCAGGGCCATAGTGCTTAATTAAATAATTTTCCTGGGGAGTAAAGCGCGGCCGGTGCGTAAGGCTGTCAACCTTAGCGCCATCTTTGAGCCGATTGTCTAGATAATGTGGGACCCTCAACGTCTCACAACCCTATGGGCCTTCACGGCCTGTTACAGGGATAGCTTTACTTTACTTTTACTTACATAGGTGACCACCCTGTCTCACAACCATCCAGATGTAAATTTCCTCTTTAAAATAAAAAAATTCGCTTAGTGGGGGGTGGAGTCCAGCTGGATCCACTGATTGACCTATTGTACCTGCCCCGGGTGATTATGATGATGGAGAATTTAGTGGAATGAAGATTGGTAAACCGAAGTACTGGGGAAAAACCCGCCCCAGCGCCACTTCGTCCACCACAAATCGCACTTAACCAGACCCGGGATCGAACCCGGGCCGTCGCGTTGGGAAGCCAGCGGCTAACAGCTTGAGCTATGGCGCTCATACTTTTGCTACCCTAAACATAGCTACTTCATGGGTTACTGAGGGAATAATCCAGTAAAAGTATAACAGACGCATCCGGCAGAAGGAATTATAAATATAATATAATTAAGACTACAGTGAATGGATTCCTCCATTGTACTAAATAAACATTATATTCACTTGCAGTTAATCTCTACAGGATTATGATGCTAAATTGGCGAGAAATCATAACTGTATACTTAATGAGTAAACAATGACCATTAAAGCATCAGTTACAATAGTTACAGCTATGACTTGGCTGTGGGATGGGATGTGTGAGCATATCCGTTCAGGCGCAGAAGCCAATTTCAAAGGCGGGGGGTATCTCACCTCTCGGTCGAACCAGAGATGATTCGCTCCGTTGCAAGTATACCAACGAAATGACCTTCCAGTCAGTCTCCGTGGCATGGCTTAGAACGCAGTAGTTATCCACGAAGAGTGACTGGCCTGCTCCATTTCTTCATTTGACCGTTTAAAATTTTACAAGAAAGTTGCCTTTAGTCCAGTTCCTTCCTCTTCTTGTACGTTTGGAGATAGAAGTTCGTGAACAGGCCCAGCAGGATGCAAGTGTTTATACTGAATAAGATGCTAAGCTGTCTTGGAAGGTGACAGTCCGAGGCCAAGGTAAAAATGAGATAGCCCAGGATTAACACGAACTGTCCCTGTCAACAAACAGTGTTTTAGTGAGTTATCTTAGCGTGTTTACATCTCGTGACAGACCTATGCTTATCTGCAAGGATAGCTCAGTGAGGGTTAGCAACTGGGTACGGGCTGGAAGGCCAGGTTTGATTCCAGGCAGGGCTGACATATTTTCTTAGCCACCATACGCAAACCGCCTCCAGGCTAACCTAACTTACTTACTTACTCATGGAGCTGAGCCCTTCTGGAGAAGCTGCAAATTCTGCAGCTTCTCAAATTTCCAGCATTTTATGGAACCCGAAGGTTCATTACCGTGTTAACAAGAGCCCTCCACTGGTCCCCATCCTGAGCCAGATCAATCCAATCCATACCATCCCATCCTATCTCTCTAACATACATTTTAATATTGTCTACCCACCTACGCCTTGGTCTTCCCAAGTGGTTTCTTTCCATCTGGCTTTCCCACCAATATCCTATACACATTCCTCATCTCCCCCATTCGTGCTACATGCCTTGCCCACCTCCTCCTCCTTGACTTGATCATTCTAATTATACTTGGAGAACAGTACAAGTTACGAAGCTCCTCATCGTGCAGTTTTCTCTAACCTCCTGTCACTTCATCTCTCTTTGGTCCAAATATTCTCCTCAACACCCTGTTCTCAAACACCCTCAGTCTATGCCCCTCCCTTACTGTCAGAGACCAAGTTTCACACCCAAACAGAACCACAGGCAAAATTATAGTTTTGTATATTCTCATTTTTATGTTTTTGGACAGCAGACGAGAAGACAACAGGTTCTGGACTGAATGGTAGCAAGCATTGCCCGAGTTCAATCTCCTCTTAATTTTCTCCTGAATCATGTTTCGACCTGTTATCGTTGTTCCCAAATATCTGAACTTTGCCACATTTTCAAAACATCTGTTTCCTATCTTTATGTCATGATTTTGCCCAGCATTTTGGTGAGGACAGAATAACATATACTTAGTTTTCTCTGTGTTTACTTCTAGACCAACTTCTTTACTTGCGTCAATTAAAGTTTGTGTGTTTTTCTTTATGGTATCTACATTATCACCCAGTAGATTCACATCATCAGTATAGACCAACAACCGATGTGTCCCATTTAATTTGAGCCCCACCCAGCTTCCCTGGACCTTCTTAATGGCATATGCCAAGGCAAAGTTGAAAAGCAGTGGCAAAAAAGCATCTCCTTGTTTCAGACAATTCTGGATAGGAAATCTATCAGACAAATGTTTACTTTACTATACGTTTTGTTTAAACACATTTTAATCAGCCTAACCAGTCTTGTGGGTATCGCAAACTCCATCAGAATATTGTACAGTACTTCCCTCCTAACTGAATCATAGGCTTTCTTGAAGTTCATGACTAGCTGATGTACTGTCTCATTGTACTCCCATTTTTTCTCCAATATCTGACGAATGCAAAATATCTGATCTGTAGTTGATCTGTTACGTCGAAACCCACACTGATGATCCCCAATAATTTCATCCATATATGGACTTAAACTTGAGAGAAGAATATTGGATAAATGTTGTATGAAGTTGATAGCAGTGATATCCCCCAATAATTACTACAGTCAATTTTATCGCCCTTCTTGTGCACTGGGACAGTAAAGGGTTCCTTCCATTGATCAGAAAATTCTTCTTTATTCCAAATAGAAATAATTAGCTTATGGATCTTAGAACGTAATATTTTGCCTCTTGATAGAATCAGTTCTGCCAGAATTTGATCACTACCTGGCGATTTATACCGTTTCAATTTTGCAATAGCACTTTCAGCCTCAAAAGGGATAGGATCAGGTACTAACGGTTCAGCTGTACGTATTTCTGTCTGCCTAACATCACTGACCCTATGTACATTCAATAACTGAGGGAAGTAGTTCCTCCATCTATTCAAAATATTGTGGGAATCTGCAAGCAGATCACCATTTTCATGCTTCACTAAGTCACTTCTAGGGTGGTAACCCTTCTTGAAGTGATTTATTCCTCTATAGAGATCCCTAATATTCTTGATTTTACTGTTTGTTGCAATCTCAGCAGTTTTGTCTTACAGATATTCGTTCTTTTTATTCCTGAAATGCCTACTGGTTTCATGTCTTATATTGTTCAGATTATCCCTATGTATTTCGCTTGGACCCTGTTACCACTGCAATTTGGCTGTTTCCTTTGGTTCATCGAACCATGGCTTATGCTTCTTCGGTTCATAATAACCTAAACTCTCCTTGGCAGAAATTTGATATTCTCTCTACGAGTTTCCCAACCTTTATTAACATCCACCTCAGTTTCCACGTTCTCCAAAACTGCGAACCTATTTGAGATTTTAACACAATACTGCTCTTTACCCTCTACCTCATTTAATTTTTTGAGATTGAACCTCTCCATATGAACTCTGTGTGTTGTTTGTCTGTTCATTGCCAGTCTTTCCCTAACATTTGCCACCACCAGGTAGTGGTCAGTATCACAATCTGTTGCCCTGAATGATCGGACATCAAGTATACTTGAGTGCCGTCTCCTGTCTATCAAAATATGGTCTATTGATTGTGTATCTTCCCATCAGGAGATGCCCATGTTAATTTATGGATGTTGCGATGTGGGAATGTGGCAAAGTTTACTACCCTAACGCCATTATCATTATTGATTTCGTGTAAACTTTCATTACCAAACGTTTGTTTGAGTTGTACCTGAAGTGTTGTCGAGAGCGGTCGTGTTTCCGGAGAGTTTATAGAAATGGGTTGCTACCTGGAGGACTATCGAGCTCGTGTGGGCGACTGGCCTTCAAGGACCCCCTGGCGCCATGTCCAAGGCCGGGAGATGAACGGACAAGCAAGAAGCTACATAGGCAACATGCTTCTATGCGCAGCAGCTCTAGCAGTATTAGTAATCGGCGGTGTGGAGCAAAACCCTGGTGCCGTTGTGGAGGCTGAGAACATTCTACAAGTATTGCGTAGCGGGTGTGAGAGGAACCTGAAATCGGGAACACAGTGCGACACATGTGGACGCTGGTTTCACAACAGCTGTGGCAATGTAAGGGCCCAAATGGCAGAGAGCGGGAAGTGGAGTTGTGAGAGGTGCAGGTGGGGCAGGCTTCGACAACTGGAGGAGAAACTGGAGAATGCAATGAAGCAGATTGAAGAACTTAAACGGAAGAACAGTGCGATGGAAGATCAGTTACGAGGAGCGGTTGCCAGGGGTGATACGGTGCAGAGACAACAAGATGCTGAGTGCTTAGTGTTGGGTGACTCCATTATACGCAATGTGGAAGCTGAACATATGAGGGTACAGTGTTTTCCAGGAATTAGAACTGAGCAACTGCAGCGAGTCATAGACAACAGAGATCTAGGGGCCCCTGATACTGTCGTAATTCATGTAGGCACTAACGATCTAAGACGAACTGGAAATCTGGATTATGTGATGGGTGATGTATATGCTCTGGTGAAGAAGGCTAAGACTAAGTTTCCTCAAGCCACTTTAGTTCTGAGTGGCGTACTTAGGCGCAGAGACGTGTCGTGGCGGCGTATTGGAGCACTAAACGACAGATATGACTGGGTAGCGAGGTCACTAGGAGTTACATTTGTGGACCCAAACAGTTGGATTGAGGACTGGGACTTCGGCAGGGATGGACTACACATAAACAGTAGCGGAGCGAGGAAACTAAGCCAGCTGTATTCCAGAGTGTGTGACTTCGGCGGCCGAGTGCAAAATCGGAACGAGTGACTGCTGCTGAGGGTTAACAATGAGGGAACGCCTGGAAGGATGACGAACACGATTAACGAGGATCCGACGCTAACCGGGGCGGCGACAAGAAGACAGGAAGACACAAGTGATGGATGTGTAGCTACGGGAGGGGCACAGAAGATAGAGGGCAATTCTTTGGTTTTGCTTCAGGTAAATTGCAGGAGTATTCTTAATAAATCTTTAGAATTTTGGAATTTAATTGATACATATAATCCCGATGTTATCATAACTACGGAGTCATGGCTCAGAGAGGAAATTATCAATGCCGAAGTTTTTAGGGACGAGTACACAACTTTCAGGAGAGATAGGAATACTCGAGGTGGTGGAGTGTTTATTTGTGTAAAGAATTACATTGCTTGCGTGGAACTATGGGTGGACGAGGATTTCGAAATGATTGCAGTTGAAGTGAAAGGCAGAGACCCTAAATGTACATGGGAAATTGTAGGCATCTACAGAGCTCCGAATGAGGATATGCGGGTTATAGAAAGACTGGCAGCCCGAGCCGATTCTTTAGGAAATTTTACAAAGCGTAGCATTATTGCAGGAGACTTAAACTTGCCCTACGCCGATTGGAATGGAAACGTGCAATGCACTAGTGGAGGTCAGGAATCTGTAAATAGATTGGTGTGGGAAAGTGGGTACACGCAGGTAGTAAACAACTCGACACGAGGGGATGCATTGCTGGATGTATACTTAGTCCGGCCGGAAAACCTGTTTACCTCTTGCAGCGTTATACAAGGGATCAGTGACCATTGTGGGGTGTTATTAGAAGTAGAATGGGAAGAAACATACTGTCGACCAGAAGTAGAAAGACTGGTACCGGTGTACCACAAAGCAGATACCATAGGTCTACAAACTTTTCTCCAGGATAAATTTGCAATATGGGCAAGCAATGGTGGATGCGTTGAGGAAGTATGGAATAATTTCAAGAACATAATACTTCAGTGTATCGAAAGATTTATTCCACATAGAATACTCAGAAAAAATCAGACCCTAACTACTACAATAAGGAAGTGAAAGAAATAAAATTAAAGGTCAGGAAAGCATATAATAGAAGAAAATTAGGGCAGCAGTATCAAGAGGAACTGAAGCGATTGTCCAAGCAGTTGTTATTAGCCAAGCAAAATGCGCAGGAGATATTTTTAAGGACTGTATTAAAAAATGAATGTAACTGCTGGACTGAGTTCTATAACACACTGATATATTGGGTTTCTGGACTTTATCCATCGTCCTAGTTTTTAAGATAACAAAAACACGACGATGGACGATGGATAAAGTCCAGAAACACAATATATCAGTGTGTTATACACCATCGTCAGAATCCTATAGTAACTACTTGAGTTCTATAAGTATGTAAAAAGACGCAAAGGAAATAGGGAAAATATTCCTGCAATCAAAGATGTTAATGGACGACTCGTGACTTATTCGATAGAAAAGGCTAACTTTCTCAACTTATATTATTCTTCCGTATTCAGCAGTGAGCGTAGCATCCCGCAAATACAGCACGATATCTCAGGGAAACCCTTCGCAGTTAGTACGAAAAAGAACAAATCAGTAGGGCCAGACAGCATTTCTGGTGAATTTCTAAAACTGGGTGGGGAAGCCATGATTCCATACCTGGCGCGATTACTGGATGTGACAATTAATAATGCCGCTATTCCAAGTGATTGGAAACAGGCCATAGTGGTTCCTGTTTACAAGGGAGGTGATGGATCGCTGGTCTCCAATTATAGACCCGTCAGTTTAACCTCAGTAGTATGCAAGCAAATGGAACACGTTATAGCATCGTACCTGAGGAAAATATGGGATAAAAATGATTGGTTATTTGAGGGTCAGCATGGCTTCAGGCCGGGATATTCATGTGAAAGTCAAGTAATCACGGTCTACCAAGACACTGCAGACTCACTGGATAACGGAAGTAGGATAGACACAATTGTAATAGATTTTTCGAAGGCCTTCGATTTAGTTTGTCATGATCGTCTGCTTACGAAAATTGCGGCCTCAGGAGTGGACTCAAGGGTAGTTATATGGATAAGGGAATTCCTTTTGGGCCGTACGCAGAGAGTCAAAGTGGGAGGGCAACTATCGGAGGAAGTCAGAACAACGTCAGGAGTACCGCAAGGAAGTGTGCTGGGCCCACTACTGTTCCTCGCCTACGTCAATGATATTTGGAGAAATATTGAGTCAACTATTAGGCTATTCGCGGATGACTGTATAATATATAGGAAAATTAAAAGTAATAATGATAAGGAAAAGTTGCAGATAGATCTCAACAGACTTTGGAAATGGGCGGATGAAAATGAGATGAAAATTAATCCAACTAAAAGTAAGGCAGTTCGTTTCACGAGGGCTCGAGTAATGGAGTCACTAAATTATTCGTTAGGGGGCACAGTAATCCCAGAAGCTAGCAGCTGTAAATATCTGGGAATAATTTTACACAGCGACCTAAGCTGGTCTGATCAAGATTTTACACTGTGAAAAGAGCCTGGAAGGCACTTCACTTTACAATGCGTATTCTAAAAAGGGAAATAGCAAAACTAAAAGTCTAGCATACACATCTTTAGTGCATCCAATTATGGAATATGGGGCGGTGTACTGGGATCCTTACAGGGAGGGACAGGTAAATGCGTTAGACCGGGTGCAAAAGAAAGCGGCTAAATTTGCACACCATAGGAACGAATCGAACTGGGAAACCTTGACAGAGCGCAGAAAGATAGCTCGCATACGTGCTCTCTTCAAAGCATACAAGGGAGAACGGGCTTGGAAGGCTGTAGGTGACAGATTAGAAACACCATGCTATCTGAGCAGGGGTGATCATGGCAAGAAAATTAGGAGTAGAAAGCAACGGACAGATATCGGGAAATACTCCTTTGTAAATAGGACCATACAGCTCTGGAACCAACTACCTGCAGATGCTTTAGGTACTCTGTCCTGTAAACCAAGCAATTTTAGGCAAAGGGTTAGGAAAGTGATAAATGAGGCGAAGTGAAGTTGGGGTGGAAATAATTAAAAAGAAAAAAAATTGCAGTGAAGTGAAGTGAAGTAAATGACATTACGCATCCATGACTGTTGGTTTCCTTTTGTTTGTGTTTTGGGTGTTGTGTTTTTTCTTCTCTCTCTCTGTAATTGTTTTTGTATTTGTTGCAGTTGTTTGTATTTCTCTGTAATTGTTGTAGTTGTTAATCGTATTTGGTTTGTATTCACTGTGGTAGGATGTCCTTATTGTTGTGTTTTGTGTATTGTGTTTTGTTTGAACGTGTTGTCACTTAGTGTAATGTGTGTTACTTNGCCATCCTATCACTAACGAACTCTACCCTCTTAACTGCTGATACGATTCTCTCACGTACGAAAAACCCTGTACCTAATTCATGATTTTCATTCCCCTTTCCATAGATAAAATGTATAGTCTCCTGCTGGTGCGATGCCACCTCCATCCCATCTGACCTCCTGTACTCCCACTAAATCTAACTTATATTTTAAGATTTCTTCTGCCGCTGCCCTGAGCAAACCTGCCCTATACAAACTTCGTACATTCCAAGTTCCAAATCTCATATCCATTTTCATTAGCTTATGTCGTTTATCCAAGGAATCAGTCCAGGTCCGAGGCTTTGTGCTCATTTTCGTAACATGATAATTTTTACGGCGAGGAGTTGTAAGCCCCACGCCCAATCCCCAAGCTGGAGGACCACCCCTTGTAGGCTGTCCGCGACTGCTTATTCAATATATTCGCACGTTTCCCCCAAAACTGGAGGCCGTCTCCTCCATCCGCAACCTGAGGACGCGCCATGCCGTGGTGACAAGGGAAGGCTCACCTAACTACCCTGAATAAATAAAGGAGTGGGAGGTTTGGGCTTCTTGCCCAGAGGCAAATCGGCCGGAGCATGAATTGAATGTTCATCTTCATCTAGTGCTGAAGTTAAGAATGCGTGGAGTTAAGCAGCATACCTTCATGTTGTGGTGTTTAATTAAGCCCTGTGACAACGTTTTCTCATATATTCTCCATGTTTTCTTTGCAAGCTAAACTCCTGATTAATGTACGTGCTGATTCATTACTCAGAGGAATGTTGTGGTGCAGTTAAAGATCTATTGTTGGACTGCTAATGGACGGCACAAGTAACTCTTCATGCAGACAGATGCAATGAATACAGCGTATAGTATACATATACTTCTAAATAAGTGGAGGCAAATATACTTTTCTGCATTTCATTGACTGTACACGAAATTTAGAAATGGGCCCTACAGAAGCTTGGGCTCTATAGCAATTTTAATCTGAACAGGAAGTTCTCGTACCGTTTGTAGGCAGGTTAGGGCTGGGAGTGGGAACAACGTTACACTATAAATGTTAGCACGATACCGAGGTCTCAACAAATACAGCAGAAGGCCGATTATCCGAATTAGTGACAAATGTGATTCAGATAACTGGATTCTTCTTATCCAAGAGGAAACACCCCAGAACACTATTCCGTGGCCTGTAGTCCGCAAGCGAACTGTACCGACCGAGCAACCCCTGCTTGTCGGTGAAGTGAATGCAAACTTAGCGGATAGGATAGCCACGGCCGTTAATCTCGTTTTTCTGGACCTGAGTCGATATTTCCTTGAAGTAGCTCCTCAGTTATCCTCACGAGGCTGAGTAGACCCCGTTCCAGACCCACTACTTCTCAGAAAATCTGGTAGCGTCGGGAATCGAACCCGGGAACTCTGGATCTGTTGCCAGGAACTTTGACCACTAGACAACAGAGGCGTTCGCAGAACACTATTATAATAGTAAAACAAAACAAAAAAATGAAAACGTACGGTACATGGAAAGTTAATAATTGTAATTATAAATTTTCATTTTCATTTTATTTGAAAAAGCCCAACAATGATGTTTGTTGAGCAGACGCAGCCCTTGGTTCCGGTGATTTCGTTAATTGAAAAGTCGGATAACCGGCGTTCTACTGCAATTAACTTTCGTGACTGTGTCAGTGTTACTTCGGCTTCCATAGAAGATGGAATATTAAGATTCTTGTCACGAATCTTAAGTGGATTTACGTACAGTCTGTGTACGAAATACTGTACTTGTGCGGCGAGTAACTTGTATCAACATTCGGTACATGTACGTCCCTTGTAATATGTGGTTGTATCGGACACATGCAGAAGAAAATTACTCTAATTTCGACAAAAATTTAAGTTTAGGCAGCCAAACATTTGCCATCGGCAAACTTACCAGTTGTATCCAAGTCATGTACTTCTTCCACCACAGATATTTCTGGTACTGTGGGCCCATCGCTGCCACCATGTAGTAGAAATACATGACGACATGTACCGCAGAGTTGATGAAACCCGCCAAAATTGCTTGTTCACCTGCAAGCATTCAGAAATAAGTGCACACGTTTTAAAAATATTCCTTGTAATTCCTAACTAAGAGGAGCCGGGATAACTCAGCGTAGCGACGGGCTGGAGGGCCAGAGTTCGATTCCTGGTAAGAACAAGAAATATTTGCCCACTCCAAAGCGTTCACAGCCGCTCTGAAGCCCACACAGCCCCCTGTCTAATAGATACGGAAAAAATGTTTCGCGGCGTTAATGTGACAAGGGCATGAAGCTAACCATTCACCTCCATCTAGTGCCGAGGTTGAGAAAGATGGAGCTATATCGCTCCCCCATATATTCTCATGGCATGGTGCTTGATTAACTAAGCACAGGGATTTTTTTTACCTGATTATATAAATAAGAATGTCGGGTTGTAATAGTAGGAGTAGTAATGCCTTGCAGATAGTGATTATATTCTTTAGGTTTTATGAAGCTGAGTTCGTTGAAATTTGCTGGTAAAATTTACATTTAAATTTTTGAATGGCTGAGAGGAACTCTTCATGCGAGATGGGCCGACCAGTGCGTTTCATAACATAACAAACTGACAGTTCGTGACCGCTAGCATCAAAACTCATGAATAAACTATTCCTGGCCAGTTCATTTCAACTTAGGTTATACTCGTAGAAACCTATTCCCAGTCCTCTGCCATGTTAGGTGGGTCCTTGTCACCATGCCATGGTGCGTCCTCAGGTTGCGGATGGAGGAGACGGCCTCCAGTTTTGGAGGAATCGTGCGAATATATTGAATAAGCAGTCGCGGACAGCCGACAAGGGGTGGTCCTCCAGCTTGGGGATTGGGCGTGGGGCTAACAACTCCTCGCCGTAAAAATTATCATGTTACGAAAATGAGCACAAAGCCTCGGACCTGGACTGATTCCTTGGATAAACGACATAAGCTAATGAAAATGGATATGAGATTTGGCACTTGGAATGTACGAAGTTTGTATAGGGCAGGTTTGCTCAGGGCAGCGGCAGAAGAAATCTTATAATATAAGTTAGATTTAGCGGGAGTATAGGAGGTCAGATGGGATGGAGGTGGCATCGCACCAGCAGGAGACTATACATTTTATCTATGGAAAGGGGAATGAAAATCATGAATTAGGTACAGGGTTTTTCGTACGTGAGAGAATCGTATCAGCAGTTAAGAGGGTAGAGTTCGTTAGTGATAGGATGGCATACATAATACTGAGAGGTCGCTGGTGAGATGCCATTGTTCCGAATGTTCAGCCCCAACGGAAGATAAACCTGATGGTATAAAAGACAGGTTCTACAAAGAACTAGAACTTGTATTTGATAAATTCCCGAAGTACCCTATGAAAATATTGCTAGGAGATTACAATGCCAAAGTAGGGAGGGAAGACATTTTCAAAAAACGTTTGGGAATGAGAGTTTGCACGAAATTAGTAATGATAATGGCGTTAGGGTAGTAAACTTTGCCACATTCCCACATCGCAACATCCATAAATTTACATGTACATCTCCTGATGGGAAGCTACACAATCAAATAGACCATATTTTGATTGACAGGAGACAGCACTCAAGTATACTTGATGTCCAATCATTCAGGGCAACAGATTGTGATAGTGGCAAATGTTAGGGAAAGACTGGCAGTGAGCAAACAAACAACACACAGAGTTCATATGGAGAGGTTCAATCTCAAAAAATTAAATGAGGTAGAGGGTAAAGAGCAGTATTGTGTTGAAATATCAAATAGGTTCGCAGCTTTGGAGAACTTGGGCACTGAGGTGGATGTTAATAAAGGTTGGGAAACTCGTAGAGAGAATATCAAATTTCTGCCAAGGAGAGTTTAGCGTATTATGAACCGAAGAAGCATAAGCCATGGTTCGATGAACCATGCTCAAAATTATTAGACCAAAGGAAACAGCCAAATTGCAGTGGTAACAGGGTCCAAGCGAAATACATAGGGATAATCTGAACAATATAAGACATGAAACCAGTAGGCATTTCAGGAATAAAAAGAACGAATATCTGTAAGACAAAACTGCTGAAATTGCAACAAACAGTAAAATCAAGAATATTAGGGATCTCTATAGAGGAATAAATCACTTCAAGAAGGGTTACCAGCCTAGCAGTAACTTAGTGAAGCATGAAAATGGTGATCTGCTTGCAGATTCCCACAATATTTTGAATAGGTGGAAGAACTACTTCTCTCAGTTATTGAATGTACATAGGATCAGTGCTGTTAGGCAGATAGAAATCGATACAGCTGAGCTGTTGGTACCTGATCCTAGCCCTTTTGAGGCTGAAAGTGGTATTGCAAAATTGAAACGGTATAAATCTCCAGGTAGTGATTAAATTCTGGCAGAACTGATTCTAGCAAGAGGCAAAATATTACGTTCTAAGATCCATAAGCTAATTATTTCTATTTGGAATAAAGAAGAATTTTCTGATCAATGGAAGGAATCCTTTACTGTCCCAGTGCACAAGAATGGTGATAAAACTGACTGTAGTAATTATCGGGGGATATCACTGCTATCAACTTCATATAAAATTTTGTCCAATATTCTTCTTTCAAGGTTAAGTCCATATATAGATGAAATTATTGGGGATCATCAGTGTGGATTTTGACATAACAAATCAACTACTAATCACATTTTTCCATTCTTCAAATACAGGAAAAAAATGAGATAGTACAATGAGTACAATAAAATAGTACACCAGCTATTCATAGACTTCAAGAAAGCCTACGATTCAGTTAGGAGGGAAGTACTGTACAATGTTCTGATAGAGTTTGGGATACCATGAAACTAGTTAGGTGGATTTGAATGAATTTAAGCGAAACTTATAATAAAATCCGTATAAGTAAACATCTGTCTGATACATTTCCTATCCAGATGGGTCTAAGACAAGGAGACGCTTTATCGCCACTCCTTTTCAACTTTGCCTTAGAATATGCAATTAGGTAGGTCCAGGTAAACCAGGTGGGACTGAAATTAAACGGGACACATCAGCTGTTGGTCTATGCTGATGATGTGAATCTACTGGTTGATAATGTTGATACTATAAAGAGAAACACACAAACTTTAATTGACGCTAGTAGTGAGGTTGGCCTAGAAGTGAACACAAAGAGAAGCAAGTGTATGTTGCTTTCTCATCATCAAAATGCAGGACAAAATCATTATGTAAAGATAAGCAACAGATGTTCTGAAAATGTGGCACAGTTCAGACATTCGAGAACGACTATAACAAATCAAAACCTGATTCAGGAGGAAATTAAGGTGAGATTGAACTCGGTAATGCTTGCTACCATTCGTTCAGTTCTCGTATGCTGTCTAAAAACATAAACATTATAATATACAAAAATATAATTCTGCCTGTGGTTCTGTATGTTTGTGAAACCTGGTGTCTGATATTAAGGGAGGAACATAGAGTGAGGGTGTTTGAGAACAGGGTGTTGAGCTGATTATTTTGATTGAAGATGGATGAAGTGACTGGAGGTTGGAGAAAACTGCATAATGAGGAGCCTCATAATTTCTACTCTTCTCCAAGTATAATTAGAATGATCAAGTGAACGTTGATGAGATGGGCATGGCATGTAGCACGAATCGGAGAGATGAGGAATGCAAATGAATATTGATGGGAAAGCCAGAAGGAAGGAGGTCACTAAGAGGACCAAGACAGAGGTGGGCGGATAATATTAAAATGGATTTTAGAGAGATAGGATTTGATGGTTTCGATTGGATTAAGCTGGCTAAGGATAGGACCCTTGTAGAGAACTTGTGAACACGGTGAAGAACCCTGGGGTTCTGTAAAATGTTGGGAAATTGTTGAGTGGCTGCAGAATTCGCAGCTTCTCAAGAAGGGCTCAGCTCCATGAGCGAGTGAGTGATTTCAGTCCTCTACTTTTATTTTATTCTCATGTTTATTCTTTCTCTCTCCCTGTAACATCTGCCGACCTCGTTTCCACAATTTCTACGCAAGTCTGTCTCTGCTTACACGTTGTACAACATTAACTGAAGAGAGCCCCAATATGAAGCACTTTAAAGTATATTGCTCTCTTTTTTGCAGGAGGAACCTCCTCGAAACCGAACTACAACTGTATACTGAGCCCTACCTGGTAGATACTTCAGGTAGGCCCACGTAAATAATACTTGAGAAGCGTGGTGATACACATGGAGGAACGAAACTTGTCTCTCTTTCTTTCGGAGCACAAAGACCACCTGTAACATATGAAGCAAGGTATCCATTACTACCTTATATTGCCTCTGTCAATAAAGTGCAGTATTTAAGGTGCAGGCTGTTGGTGTGCCACTTCTGCAACATATATCATAGCACAAACAATCTACACGCAGAATAAGAAGGTGCACCTTAAAGACGCTCACGTAAACCATAATACGCATTAATCAGTGCAACAAGGTGCCGAGATATAATACTGAAAGCGCTCTCTCATCAAATAAATACATCATTCTGTGCGTAAATTATATTTTATTTGAGTGCTCATATTTATGTTACGTTGTAGCTCTGATGTAGGTTCCGAAATTGTTTTTGAAATTCCGAAAGCCACAGTGCCGATTTCATTAAATTCATATGGGTGCAAAGTTGCTTAACAAGCCTTCCGTTCCGACGAAGTTTATGCTTAATTCAAATGGTGTTTTGGCATGAATTATGATAAATTACTCTGTAAATGGTAGAACTGCCAATGTTGAGTACAACATTCGTGTAATTTGGTTGCTTCTTTTTATTTAGAAGAGACAACCAACGAGGTCCCGTGATACAGTGCACAGCCAGTGACAACAACTTACGTGATAAGTTTATACAACCTTAGGTTATGGAGGAAATGGTGCATACATGAAGCTAGAAATAATCATCAGTGTCACAAAAAAAGAAGACATGTCAAGTAGGTAACTCTATATAGTGTGGTTCACTCCAGAAATGTTAATTAACTTACGGTATCCGTCAGTTCCACTACTTTCGACATTAAGTACCACCAGCTACACAAGTGTACCTGTAACAGAGGATTTATCACTTTAAACATAAGAATTACAAAATGCCACTTCCCAAATATAAGTGATGTGGCGTATGCAAACGGCAGAATTACGGACAAAACTTCATTATTACGGACTCACTTTGTACACTAAACGCAAAGGAAATGTAACAATCCTATTTAAGAGTAAAATCACTGCCATGCACGAAAACCGAACAGATAGTGACCTGTTCGCTTATGAACGGTAATAGGGGGAGGTGACACTCGTTAACAGAGTTCAAGTTACTACGAGACACAACATCGATACTTGAGAAAGGCAATGTGAGGCACAGCGAAACTACGGCTTGTTCTTTATGATGCATTGTCCATGACAGACTCTGCAGCAAGTCATTGCAACGACTAATAACATTATGTGTTCTACTCCACATTCTACATGTTTATAAAAACAATACTTGTCCAATTAATATGTGATTGAAACCCGTGGGCAAAGTGTATCTGTTTTATTAGTAAAATTAAAACTGAGCCCTATTTGCCGTTTTGTACAGCATTCTAATTATTACCACACCCGACCGGGAAGCTCTGGGATTAAGTAGCCGACAGTGTATGATTTTCTGCTTCAAGTAGGACAAGAAGATGATTTTTATATGAACGCCCAATTATTTATGTAACTATATTTGTATGTAACTGTCTAGCAGAATAATCCAAAGACTTAGTTGATCACAACAATTTCTAGACGCGTTTGGGACTTTTCGCCGTACCCTGCATTGAAAACTATAATAAAATCTTAGAGGTGTATGGAGCTTCGCCCAACTATGCCAAGACTGCATGAAAGTTCAGATGGTTCAGATGGCCGTGTATCAAAATCTGGAGTTAGAAGAGATGTTCGGAACTGAGCATTGTCTGGCTACACTGAACAGGTGGCGCTCAGTGTCAAAATGAATAACTAGACTCCGTGTCTTCTGAATTGAGTATGGCAACAGATGGGATTGGATGGGATATACATTAGACATGTGCAAAGCGAAGCATGGGACTTGTCTTAAACTTAACAAACAACAAAAAAGGTAAGGTCTTACAGCTTATATTTTATATTATATTTCATTCACTTTTCTGTACTTAACTATTAAAATCAGCAACGTTTGAGACCCGCATTGTAACTTTACTAATATACTGCATTGGTTAAAGCAAATCAAGAATACTTACTTTGTACGTGTGCTCGCTTGATCTCTGTTTGGGGTTGCAACCCTCGACAATCAAATGGGACACCAACCCTCCGGCAGCAATCTGCAGGACAAGAGGCTTACGCGATAAATATTTGGGTACTAGGCCTGCAAGCCGTGCTCGTTTTTAGAATTGCTACAGGCGTTCCTTGCAAGTAAATCATATTCATTCCGCACACAGAATGCAGCATGCTTTAATATAGAGGAATTGTATCGGCAGTGGAAGGAGTCTTTTATTATGCCTGTTTACAAGAAAAGTTATAAAACTGGCCGTTGTAATTATCGAGGTATATTATTACATTATATTATTTGTATATCAAATTTATTTGAAATTTTACACATATAAAACTCTCCCAAAAGTACATTTATATGAAGAAGATATTATTGGGCTTCACCACTGTGAGTTTCGAAGTAAGGGTAATATTTGTGGTGCATCAGCTACCCGTGGACTTCACGCAAGTCTGGTTCAGCTGAGAGGGGGAAGTACTGTACAATATTCTCATTACGTCTGAGGGTATCCATGAAAATGATTGTGCTTATTAGAATGCGTTTAAATGAAACACATACACATATGAAAGTTCAGAAAGATAAAGATTTGCCTGATGCTTTCCTCTTCTAAATAGTCTGAAACAAAGAGATGCCCTACTGTCGTTGCTTTAAACTTTGCTTTACAACACACCATTAGGAAGGTTCAAGAAAACCAGGTGGGATTGAAATTGAATTGGAGACATTAGCTCTTCGTCTGATGATGATGATGATGATGATGATGAAAGTTTACTGGGCGGTAGCATAAATGTCGTGAGAAAACTACCGAAGCTAGTTAAAAGGTTAGTTCGGAAGTAATGCAGAGACCACTAAGCGTATATGTTGATGTCTTTTCACCAGAATGCAAGGAAAAGTCTAAACAGAAAGGCAGCTAATAGGTACTTCGGAAATGTGGCAAAGTTAATTTGTTTGGCAACGACAGTAGTAAACCAGAACTTGATTCTTGAGGAAATTAAGACGAGATTCAGATCTGGTAGTGCTTGCTACCATTCAATTAAGAATTGTTGTTTTCTCTTCTGCTATCGGAAAAAAGATAAATTAAAATATGTAGCATTATGATTTTTCCTGTAATTTTGTATGGGTGTGAAACTTGGTCTCTGACATTAAGGGAAGAATACATTGAAGGTGTTCGGAAACAGGGCACTGAGGAGAATATTTAATCTAAGATGGATGAAATAATAGGAGACTGAAGAGAACTGCGTAATGAGGAGATTCGTAACCTGTACTCTGTTCCCACCTCATGACTCGTAGTACGCGGGTTCAAATACCCGGCGGAGGTATTCGAATTTTTAAGGGCGGAAAAATTCAGGGAACAAGTCCTCCGGGAGGAACTTTAAGCCGTGGGTCCCGTGTCGTAGCTTTACGGCACGTAAAAGAACCTCATATCTCCAAATGAGGCCACTGAGCCAAATTCCAGGACGTTTCCCGCCCAACAATAGTCTCTAAGGCCTCTGGTAGATGGGGGAAGCATTATAGATACCTCTCAGCTAGTAGAGCCGGTCTCGCTGGCTGGGCGGGACTGATGGCAAGCACCAGTACCAGTAGGATATAGAGACTGGTAGAATATCATTGAGGGAAGCACAATGGACCAATACAGGTCTAAGTGCATGGGGAAACCCACCCTCTCCAATAACTAACTAACTAACCTGTACTCTTATCCAAATATAATTAGAATTGATCAAGTCAAGGATGATGAGATTGACAGGGTATATAGCACGCATGTGGAAGAAGAGAAGTAGCTAGAGAATTGTGGTAAAAGAACCTGAAGATAAGAACAACTAGGAAGACGTAGACGCCGGTTGGAGAATGAGACTAAGGCCCCCCATACACACACAGTTTGGCCTTCCGATCGACCTTACAGGCAAAACTGAGACAGTTTACCCCCCATACACGCGCAGATAAAGCGGCAGGCTTCATGCCACAATCACGGTCTTCCAGCCTATAATGTTGAGTCGCACACGTCACGTGCTACGGTCCTGCAGGCCGGACTGACGGACTGACGGGTTTCCCACAGGCCAACAGTGCAAACGATTGGCCGGTCGGCCGCACCATACACGTCAGTTTTGCCTTTTAGTCTTCAACTGTGCAGACCGAACTGGAGGCCAAACTGTGTGTGTATGAGGGCCCTAAACGTAATCTTAGAGAAGCGGACTGTATTCATCTGGCTTACGACTGGAACAATTGGCGGGCTCTTGAGAACACGGCAATGAATCTCCAGGTTCAATAAAATACTAGGAATATTTTGAGTTGCTGAGCAACTACTGGTTCGTGAAGAAGGACTCAGCTCCATGGAGTTACTTACTTAGTTGTATATTTCTCATGAGCATTAAATTTATATTTCTCCAAACACCCTCGCAGTATTAAGAATGTTTAAAACATGAATGACATTAATAATGAACAAGAAATAAAATTATTTCAGGGAATGCTTTTTATTACTCAGTATGGATATTGCTACCATGAGGTCTGCTTCACAGACCAAAACTAAGGTGTAAAGGCGAGGTTTTCTTAATTTGATGTAATAACGTACCTTTAATATGTTAATAAGCTCGGTGATGCGGGGTAGCTCATTCTACAGGAAGGTTCTTAACTTAGTTGACCGGTGCACCGCCGGCTGCGAGGCGCATACAAATTTCTCCGAAGAATAAATGTGTCTGACGGGTGATAACTTTTTGAGGAAGTTACTATCTAGACCGTTGACGGCTTTATGTTTCACGGCGAGCAGTGTGGTTCATGCTTGGGAATTTGTTTATGATTTGTGAGCAGTAGGCAGCAGTTATTAGCTCCATTAGTCATTTGTTATCAGTTAAAATTAGTGAGCAGTGTGTTCCGTAATGGTGTTGTATGCTTCGGATCAATGCATATTTCTGCATGACGCCCACGTGAAATAGGGATCTGGTAGACAGTGTCGGCGAAAATTTCGACGGAAGTTTCATAACGATAGTGTTATCAGCAGAAAATAGTTCACAGTTTAGTGAACAACTTGCAATAACGGAACTGATAATAGACAAGAAGGAAGGGCATAAGCGTCGAGTGAGTGCTGAGGAGAAGTTAGACGACACAGGGGCCAAACTTGAACACACACCTACAAAATCACTCAGAGTTATAGCTGAGAAGACTGGGGTGTCAGAGCAAGAAGGGCAACACAAAATTTCCGAAGCTAAGACCCTGTAAAACAGCAGTAATCCATGCCTTGCAGGCTCACGATCCAGGGTTCATTTTTGCATTTGGTTTCTACAGCCTGTCGTCGAAGTTGAGATTCATCCGCAATTGGCATTCTTTTGTGATGGAGCGCGGTTTCTCCTGTAGGGATACATAAGTACGCTAATAGTCGCTACTGGAGTTCACAGGATCCACATCTAACCCACGAAGTCCGGCTCCATCCAGTGCAAGCTGGTGTCTGGTGCGCTGGAAGTGCAACAAGATTTGTTGGACCTGTGTTTTTAACTAAAGGGGTGATAATAAAAATGTATCTACGTGTAGAGGGACAGCATTTTCAACACCTCCTCTCATGTATCAATTGTAACAGCTTCATTTCGAACGTTATCGGCAACAGGCATATTGAATCACGGGAACTATTCGTATGCGCCTCGCAGCCGGCGGTGCACCGGTCGCCGTGAACTGGTCAACGAAGGTGAGCACCTCCCTCCATATATTGGCTAGGCTGGACGTCCAAGGACTCGGGGTTGCATTTTTGCAAGGAGGAAGAGATTTTTCATTTCTCCACAGCGTCCCTACCTACTAAGAGACCCAGCCAGCTTCCCTCGGGGGTAGAACAGCAGGAGCCTGAAGCTGCCCACTACCCTCCATCTAGTGCCGAGGTTAAGACAGACGGAGCTGTGCCTTCATTCCCTGGACGTTGTCATGACGAGGTACTTAGTTACTTATAATTAAGCGCCGGATAAACTTGTTGGCAATAAACGTTGTCTCTTACTTTGATGTGGTAAGTTAAATTTTATGTAATAATAAGCGGGTCCATCCTGAAGTGGCTGCTAGGTTCCCTGCCCTACATATATCCCGCTTACATGTGAACATCCGAACCACCCCATGAAAGGAGTGGCCACGTCTGTTTCCGTCAGAATTGCGAGTATTTAAACTCTTGTAAGATTTGAGGCTTTCACTGCGGTGACTATGAAGAGAGCAGTCTTCTGGGATGTGGCGCCGTGTAGGTATTGTGTTAACCGACGTTTCGGAAGAAATTACGGCCTCCATCTTTAGGGTAGAAGCGAAGAACTGGTGTGAGCAGGTGCAAATAGTCTTTCCCATCTCTGTGCTTCTCCGTTACGGTTTGGGAACCACTTCCGACTTGTTTGTCCTTACGAGGAGCTCGTTAAAGTGAGGATTCAGTGCACCTGTATGTGAGTCCACGTGTCGGCTCCAGAACATCCACCTAGCGCTCCGCTTGGTCCCCCGCTGCACAGACAAGAGCCCCAGAAGAAGCGTGCATCTGTATGCATCTTCTCCACGAGTAAGACCAGGAAGCCATGGAGTCGCGGCTTGTTAAAGGGTGTCACCTTTACAGTATTTCTCGAGACCAGGTCACAGAGGACGTTCCCACACCGGCATAGACCGTCCCTGCATAATGGCTGACAGCATTTTTTCACACAGAAGGCCGCCCAAGCCAGTGCGTAGTTAAACAACACGCGGCCATACACGACGTCCTAATTACGCATTCAGCGCTCTCACGGAAGCGTACTAAACAATATATTTGCTCATTATCTGTCCAACTATGCTGAGTCGACCTCAGCGGTGATAAAAGAATCGAATGAGGTAGAAACGAAACAAACTCCTTGGCTATAGTCCGCCAGCGAACTATACCGACCGAGCGACCGCCGCTTGTCGGCGAAATTAGTGCCAACTTTAGTGGATAGAGGGTGTCGCGTGGTCAGCGCAACGAATCCCCACGGTCGTTAATCTCAGGCTTCTAGACCGGAACCACTATTTCTTTGAAATAGCTCCTCAGTTATCCTCACGAGGCTGAGTGGACCCCGTTCCAGACCCACTACGTCTCAGAAAATCTGATAGCGCAGGGAATCGAACCCGGGGCCTCTGGATCTGTAGGCAGGGCCTCTGACCACTAGACCACAGAGGCGGTCCATCGACTGAGGTAAATTGTTATAATTATGAATGTGGGATTAAACGAATGAGGATGTTGTTGCGATGTTGTTCCTGATGCAGGGCTTGTGTGGCGCCTGCAGTTGTGAATGGGTTGGGATCTGGAAGGAGGGGATCGCGATCTGTTTGTAAGTACTCTCGCTACAAGCCGGAAGGTCGCGGGTTCACGTCCTGATGAGATCATTGGATCTTTTTCAATTGACCTAATCCTTCCAGCCGCACTATGGCCCTGGGGTTCACTCAGCCTCTAACAGAAATGAGTACCAGGAATTAACTGAATAATTTTCCTGGGGAGTAAAGCGCGGCCGGCGCGTCAGGCTGACAACCTTACCGCCATCTTTGAGCCGATTGTCTAGAAAATGTAGGACCCTCAACGTCTCACATTCTTATGGGCCTTCATGGGCTGTTACAGGGATAGCTTTACTTTTTTACTTTACTCGCTGCATTCGCTGGAGAGATTGAGGAAAACCCACATAAAAAGTCGCCATTACAGCCGGAAACCCCGTCGACATTCGAATTTGACTTGTCAGACCCAACTGAAACAAGAAGACTGTAGCACTGTGTAAGAAAAGCCGAATAACCAGGTAACCAAAACTTTGACCGAGTGTAGTTCCTGTTGGCATGGAAGGGCAGGAGGCGGAGCTTAAGGAAGCTGTGTGCGACATAACTGGCTTGTTAATTGGGATTTATAAAACGACACATGCGTTTAGAAGGGTAATTTACTCGAGCGATATTGGCAGAAAGATGAACATGACTTCTGAGATGCTGTTGTGCCGTTTCTACAGATTACAAAGGACAGCCGAACAAAGAAAGAGGCTAGACTTTCCAAGTGCATAATCAAACGTGAACCGAAGCTCCCTTTGCTTTGTAGCTGTTCAATTTTAAGAAGCGATTTGACATGAAAATTATTTTCTGATACAGGACACAGAAGTCAGTTTTCTAACCGGCGCCCCTACACAGTCTGCCGCCTGTTAAACTAGAGCCTTCTGTACTGGGTCACATACAAGGTAACGCGCCGTTATTTTCTGCTTCAAACCTGCGTTCCATTGTTGTTGGTTCGTTACTCTTCCAGACGTGAAACCTGTTTACAACTGCACTCATTTCGTAAGACTCTGGCTGCAGTAGCGGATTTAAGCTTCACGGGCTGATACGCGGAAGGACATTTTGTGGACTTCGTAGCTGAAATGGTTTATAAAAGTGTGAAAATATTTTTTCATACCATAAGTGAAAAACAAAATGGTACATTTGGAGAAAAATGCGAGAATCTTAAAAGAACTTAAATGGAATATTAAGTAAAAAAGTAAAGGTATCCTTGTGACAGGCCGTGGAGGACAATAGGGTTGTGAGACGTCGAGGCTCCCACATTTTCTAGACAGTCGGCTCACAGATGGCGGTGAGGTTGTCAGCCTTACGCGCCGGCCGCCCTTTACCGCCAAGATTTCTGGTACTAACTTCTGTTAGAGGCTGAGTCGATCACAAGGCCATAGTGCGGCTGGAAGGATTAGGTCAATTGAAAAAAATCCAGTGACGTCATCGGGACTTGAACTGATGACCTTCTGGCTCGTAGCATAGTGCCTCAACCAACTACGCTACAGAGTGCTCTCGCACGCTTAGGTAGAAAGGCTTTATTATCGATTGGTATAGCTGAAAATCTGAGTTTCCCGCAAACTGATTGTCGGAGTCACCCATGTAGATACTAGGTAACAGGGAGACAGAACCTCCACATAAGGAGTATTTTCTTACTCAGTAAAGAACACTTGAAATACGAACAAGCGCACTGTGTGCAGATATAGCACACAAACTCGGCGAATTCCGAGGAACTTACTTACTTACTTACTTACTTACTTACTTACTTACTCATGGAGCTGAGCCCTTCTGGAGGAGCCGCCAATTCTGCAGCTCTCAAGAATTTCCCAGCATTTTATGGAACCCGAAGGTTCATCACCGTGTTCACAATAGCCCTCCACTGGTCCCTATCCTGAGCCAAATCTATCCAGTCCATACCATCCCATCCTATCTCTCTAAGATCCATTCTAATATTGTCCACCCACCTACGCTTTGGTCTTCCCAGTGGTCTCTTTCCTTCTGGCTTTCCCACCAATATCCTATACTCATTCCTCGTCTCCCCCATTCGTGCTACATGACCTGCAAATTCTGAGTGTTATAGTAATTGTAATTATCAAGATACCGTTTCTGTGTAAGTCTGTTACTCGTATGTAATCAGTATGTGCTTTCTTCCTGCCCGGAAGGTTACAGTTCCGATGTTAACGGAAGTAGGAATCATCCAGCTGGAATCAAATTTCTTTTTGTGTGTCAGTATGTCCACACATTCCATCTTTTCAACGGGCTGATGGATTTATACGAAAATTGGCACAGAAGGTATGCCATTAGAGAGCACCCATATCCTCGTACTTTTTAGTTTCATTTGGTTGGCAATAACAACATGGCGGATACACGAGTATATAAAAAAAGAGAGCAATGCTAGCGCCAATTAATCCAGAGACCTAAAACGGTGAATGGTAATATAACTTTGAAAATATTAACCATTGTTAAGACATTATATTCTGTAGAATATAATATAATAACATGGCAGCCGCATGAAATCTATAGGGCCTATTTAGTTTTCGGTTTGATGGCAATAACTTATGAAACACTGGAGCTAGCAAGTTGAAATTTGGCAAGGGGTCATACGTGTTATAAACAATCATACCTACAGATTCTGTATAAGATATTACGTTCAAGTGGCTAGGCACTGGGTTTGAACTGATAAATGGATTTCTCGAAAGTTTATTTTATCTTTCCAGGCTTTTACGTGTTTTGTAATGGGGCCTGCGCCCCGACGAGAGGAGGGGATAATCAGAAGTTTACTCTGTTCGTAAAAATTCTGTGATTTTGGCATGCATGTCCAGTTTTCATTCCTGTGAAATATTCCACCAACAACATTTGATGGAAACCTGCTCAGAGGCTAAGGGTGTAGCAGGGCGTTAAAATGATAATAGGAAATTGGAATGAGCTAGAAGCCTCAGAATAATGGAAATCGAATATTTTGACACCCGAAGAAGCGTGTTTCATAACAGCATACTGTCATTTCCATCGTATAAGCTAAACATAAGTGTCTTACAAGCAGAAGAACTGTTTATGATTCACCGAAATTCTTGAGGCTTCTCTATGTTCTTCGTATTCCACGCGAAGAACGGGAAATCAGATGGTAAGATTCAAAATAAGCATAGACTTACCATCACGGCAACATAGAGGCTTAGGACGGCTATAGAGAAGTTATAAGCCAAAAGAAAAGGTTTCATATTGAGGGGTTTACGTGAAGCCATTAGTTTGGGCCCAAGTTTGAGGACGAAGTAGAGATAAGATGCCACAATGCACAAAATGGGCGCTGGGCTGCCCATCAGAAACCACGTATCAACCATTGGATCTGAAACAACAGAAAGAAAGCCGTCACGTTTTAAAAAATGTAACAAACAGGTTAATCAAGGAGTGAAGCTGAAGTGAAGGAGAGGAACAGAACTCGTCAATCCAAATACAGAGTGTGAAGCATGGTCATGAAATCGTGAGGTTATGAAGAAAACACAGGAAAGGAAATGTTGTGAATTTGAACAGAATGTTACAGTTGAAGGATTGTAGTGAACAAGAACAACTGTAGCATTTGTGACATGATATTGCAATTAATGTGCGCTCAAACAAGTAACACCAATGCAATATTTGACCCTGAAACACATTGTCGCGTATAAGTGACTAGACACTGAGTTTGGATTCTTAATTACGTGGGTCATTTCATAAATAATGCACAGGTTGGCAACACTGCAGATTAGATGACGCAACAGCAGTGAGCCTCACGTCAGTTACAGTTCAGGGCTTGAGAAAGAAGCGCGTTATTTTGTTTCATTTATAATGTGCTCTGTTCTTAAATAACGTGAGTTAGACATGGAGCCTGCACGGTTCTCGAACATGGTGACTGTTGAAGATCAAGGGTCGTACATTAAGATCGAAACTTTACGTATAAAAAACCCCGACAGAAATCCACGGTGCTCTAAGTGAAGTTTGTGGCGAGTTAACAGTGGACCGTAGTTCAGTTTCTCGCTGGGCTAGTCGTTTTCGTGCCGGGTCATGTGAGCATAAACGATGATCCAAGGCCAGGAAGGCCGAAAAAATCAACAGATGAACGAAGTGTGAAACTTGTGTCAGATGATCTTGAAGAAGATCGTCATGCGACATGTGAGGAACTTTCTGAAACCACGGGGATTCCACCAACATCAATATTCCAATTTCTGATAAATGGTTTAAAGAAGACAAAGATTTCTGCTCGATGGGCCCCTCACTGTTTGACTGCTGAACAGAAGCAGAAAGGCCTTGACATTGCAACTTTACTGAAACAAAGAGTCGACGTTGAAAGTCAAGCATTCTTGTGTCGACTTGTCGCTATTGATGAAACGTGGGTTGGAGACTTCGAACCGGAGCTGAAATCACAGCCCAACGAGTGGAGAGGTCCATCTTCCCCACGACCAAAAAAATTTCGACGATCTCAATCAAAGGTCAAACAAATGATGATCTTTGCTTGTGATCACCAAGGAATCATCATGACAGACAGAGTTCCATGCGGGAAAAGTGTCACAGCAGTTTATTATCGTGACTTTATGCAAAATCTGCGCAGAAAAATGCACAAAAACCGACCTCAGTTTCTCGAGGCTGGGCCAATCATTCTCCATGACAACAGCCCGCACATTGGGAATGTCGTAACAGAAAAGCTGCGCCACCAACTACAAGTGACGACTCCTGTCGGCCTACCACTCGCGACTAACCTTCAGTGAAGTGTACTGCATGGACCTTATAGAAAACACCGTTTACGACGGTTGTTCTATTGTTGCGTGCGTATTCGTTGTGTCCAAGACTTGTCTACCTAGCCATTGTCTAGCAACGGCCGTCTTTTCTGACTCTACTATTCGAAATCCGGCTGTCATGTCACAGTATAAATGCAATATTCAGGAGTTCAAATCGAGCACATTAAACCAGGTGGGTGCGTGAAACACCAGTCAACCTTCAAGTACATTCTATTATTTCACTGTCCGTATGTGTAAACATGTGCTCACGACGAATTTCCACAGTACTTGATATGCCGTTGTGGAATAAGTAAAATCAGTATTTCTTTATATCATGGCACGGGAAGAAATATGGGCGCTGTGTGAATAATTGTAAGTTACGGGTGTCTGGATGTCTGGATTTCAGATCGTGAAATTTGAGACAAAAATATTTCTTTAAATTAAATGAGGGAAACGAGGAATGCATACAGGATATTGGTGGGAAGGCCAGAAGGAAAGAGACCACTGGGAAGACCAAGGTGTAGGTGCAGATATTGGATGTCGTTATGTCGATACCGCATAGTTCTTCTGTTTAAGGATGTTTACATTTCTCCTCAAGTATACAATTAAATCAAGCCTGGAACACTGAATATTGACTTTATTGATTGCATGTAAATCCCAGTGGAAAGTTTTACTTGTAATTAGAAACTTCTAAACTGTATAACCAGGCCGTAACAGAATTCAATCTCGAAAAAATATAGGCTATATTACTCTTAGATACTGTAGGGTTCTGACGATGGTGTATAACACACAGAGATGCTGGGTTTTCTGACTTTGTCCATCGTCCGGATTCTAAATAACTAAGAAAAAAAACACAACGTTTCGGAAACCCAACAGAGAAGGTGTCTTCCCTCACCTGAGGGCGGGAACAGATCCAGTTTCCGAAACGTCGTGTTTTTCTTAGTTATTAAAATCCGGACGATGGACAAAGTCCGAAAACCCAGCATCTCTGTGTGTATTGCTCTTATTTGCGTTGCGCTGCTGATGTGACTAATAAAACATTTCTTTCCAGTTTCGTTTAAATATTCGTGATAATTTTAAATGGATGGAGTACATAGTTTCATCATTTAAAATAAACACGATTCATTTTATTATACAAGAAATCACGCGATATATCTATCTACGCATTTCAGATCGACGTCGAAAACGTATCCTCCATTTCATGTCGTATCGCTTTATTGGTACGAACTAACAACAATGAAATATATATACTATATCACGTGAATTACATATGTGCAGAACATGCTGTTACCTGTTAATTGAATGAATATAAATTACGATTTAAATTGCTGGATTGTACAGTCATAAGAGCTACGAATATATATATATATATATANCGTGAAAAAATGATGAACTTTTCGTAAGTGCATTGCACTCATATGCCATTGATCTGCCATTCCCTTCAGAAGGATCGCAAAAAGTATGTTCTGCAGGCTAATCTCGTACCCGAAATTCGTAACTCCGATTATTGAAATTCACTTGCAGTTAGTCTGTAGGCGGAATTTTATCAAAAAATAAAATATATCAGATAATGCAAGCAGAATTCATATTTAAAAGTCAAAATAATTCATAATATCGAATTGTGATAGAATCTGAAACGGGTTAAAACATGACGCGTTATGCAGTGTTGGGTTCATAATAGACACGCGTAGCTTCAAGTTGAAATGACTGACTGATATACAAAGCACTTCCACGCCTGAATGTGAATAGTCCTGAGCCAAAAATGTTAATTTATGATCTTATGTAATGTGGACTTTGTAATAAGTTAAAGCACTTGAAATAAAACTCTCCGAGCAGTGATACGCTTATTCACATAGAATATGACCAGAATTTTATTAAACGCATTTGATGCAATTGAAAAATTCATTTATGACCTTACATAAAGTACTCGAAGCTGCCCGGCAACTTTTATCGAGAGTGTGCAAGGCGGAATATTAAAACAAGTTTATTCCGCGGATTAGCGGCTAATATGACGTCACAGGAAGACGAACAGACGGGCGATAAAGACAGACATGGCCTCCAAATAAGGTTTCTTATACTTTGTGAAAGGTGCATAGTAACGGACTGGCGCTTACTCGCCTGTACTTGAACCAATTTTGATTTCATTATTGTCGTGCGCTACTTTGCTTTTGCAAGCATCACCGTCTCCAGAAGCACATCAACCTGTTAATGAAGTCCAGTTCATGTTTTACGCCTTCTTTGTTCTTGTAGCGTTGTATTCTTTGAAGGAGCTATCTTCCTGATAGGAAGACCCTGGTGTCAACATTGTTAGTACCAAATCCTACCTCTGGGCACGGTTCCGAGCCATAGTCATCCATTTCCCACCCTCACAATTTATCTACATGCAGGTGGCTCTTAGCATTGTACACATATTGACTTCTCCTTCCTCCACCATTCGAGCTCTATGTCTATACAAATGGGCCGTTTTCTATTCACTAGCTTAAGAATGCTGAGCAAATTGGTTACTTACGTGGCTTACTCTTCAACCTTGAAGAATATTATTCCGAAACGTCGGTTACACGGCCTTACTTCCCAGAATTTAGTGCTCTTTCCTTTAATATGATTGCGCTTATTGCAGAACCCAACAGTTATAAATTGACATACTCCTCTTGAGCTCGGCGCCTGCGGCAGCGCGCTGCTCGGTTCGCCGTGTGCCAAACACTGGAGGAGGCTGAATGACAGAGTTTTCATATTTTGTGTGCTACTTATGTATCAAGGGACCGTTATGGAGGGAAGAAGGAAACACACTGGCCTCATGTTGTTTTACCAAATATGCATAAAGAATTGGCTTGACTGTCACACGCTATTGAGGTTCTGTTCTCAAACGCGCATCAAGGTCTCTGGGGTGGGGGTTCACATAACAGAGACCCTAATCTTCTTCTCTGATCATTAGTCATCTTGTCCTATATCTTACCCCGCTTTATTACAACTACTGACCTCCTCCTTCCATCCTCTTCTAACCTTGCTAAGTGTGCACGGAATTCAGCTACTTAAACTTGTTCTGCTATGCCGAAAGTTCCTTAATTTGCTTTATCATCAGCTCCAGCGCAACTGATTCTGGCTTCCTTTTGTCCTCAGTCTCATTATTTTCCCTCCTAATTTCATGATTTCTTCTACGAAGCGAAATCATATTGTAATTTTGTGAGATTGCATCCTGTTTGTGTTCATGTTGGATCTGAGCTTCTCACAGCGGTCACTATGCATAATTATATCTTCTGGGACATAACACCGGTAGTCCGGTGTATGTGAACCGACATTTCAGAGGAATATCGCCTCCATCTTCAGGGTTGGAGAGTAAGCCAAACAATAGACCAGCATGAAGCAGGCAGCAAGCAGATTGTGTATGACACTTCTTGCGCCCTCTGTTTATGCACGAAACATTTACCTAATTTCTTCACGATGACTTGCGTAAAATTGCAGTTCCTTAAGTGTTACGTTGTTTTTTCAGGACCATCTATTGCCTATACGTCTTCATGTCGCGAGGCTTCATTAATGGAGCCCTTTACGTTAACAACGCCGTCTCTTAACGTAGGCTATGCACCGTTCCGTGGTAGGGTGATTCATGGACTATGAATTGGATAGAGTTTGAAATAAGGCTGTTGTGGCCTATTTCAAGGTACTATTCCAGCATTATCCTGGTGTGAATGAGTAAAACCACGGACAACTTCACTCAGGATAATCAATGTCGGGGACATGATTCGGACCTCGTACATGACGACCATGTCATAAGCGACACCGCCTCATCAGTGCCCTGTACAGCATTTCGTAACACGTTAGTCTGTTAGGTTGAAGGTCTTTTAAATCCCTTTTCTCCTATCCCCGATCATTTATCCAGTATACATAAATCAACTCATCACATCAGCAGTTCGTTTCTTTCATATGCTACCAGAGGAGGCGCCATGCCGTGGTGACAGGGGACCAACTTAAATTGGATCTATAATAAAATTATCTTTAAATTGACTTGTGCCTCTGTGGTCTAGTGGTCAGAGTTCGTGACTACAAATCCAGAGGTCCCTGGTTCGATTCCCGGAACTACCAGATTTTCTATAATTGAGGAGCTATTTCAAGGAAATAGCGGCTCCGGTCTAGAATACCGAAACTAACGGTCGTGGAGTTCTCTTGCGCTGACCATGCGACAGCCTCTGTCCGCTAAAGTTGGCACTAACTTCGCCTACAAGCGGCGTCTTACGGTCGGTATAGTTCGCTTGCTGACTACAGGACACGGAGTTTGTTTTGTTTTATGTCTGTATTTACGCTTAGGTTAACATGTTTCCAATGTGACATTCTCTAACAGAAATTCCAAACAAACATCCTTAATCTCATTGCACAGTTTGATTGAAATTTATTGCTGAATTTGGACAGGGATATTTTCTGTTTTGTAAATAGAACTGTACACTCTGTGTAATTGAATCTAGTAACTGAACAATAAGCGTGTCTCCGTGACAAAATTCGCTCATTACGAAATGAATGACAGGTCCAGTTTCAGCCACTTTCCCCCCTTCTCATTACAAATATTTTCAGCTTCACACCGCATTCCGGACCTGGAAATGAATGTACTGTTTAAATCAAGGCTGCGTGCACGGTTTGGCGCCTGGAGACGAGCACGCGCTGCTCCTCTTTGCTTTCCTGTATCTTCGTGAACATCGCCCTCACAGTCTGCCGCACCGTAGCTCAGGCGGTCAGTCCCCGGCTTCCCACCGCGGCGGCCCGGGTTCGATCTCGGGGCTGGTCAAGTGGGATTTATGGTGGACAAAGTGGCGCTCTGACCGGTTTTCTCCGAGTACTTCGGTTTCCCCTGCCCATCTCCATTCCAATTGCTGCAAAGTCACCCTCATCTCTCATCCGGGGCTGGTACAGTAGACCAGAAGTGGCCGCAGTACAAGCAACTTAGTCACACTCCACTAAGAATAATAAAAAAGGTAAAAACCCTAGAGATGATGAAGCATTTGTTCCTCTTTTTCAGTAGGTCGACTGTTGTGAACGTTGAAGTGCGGTAGTGTATCCACTCAAGTTTTACACGCAGGACCTCACTCCACGCTACGGTTAGTGCAGGATTTACAGTTCTTTCAAATTCAACTTATCTGTAAATATAGCGTACATTTCCCGTGGATATTTGATAGTGTAGCTCTCCATACTCAGTACGCTAAACCTTAATAATACCTATATCATTTGATACTTTTTTACTATTTTGATAATTGAGTCTACGTATATTACATTTAAATTCTATATTAAATTTAAAATTGATTTATTATTTCATTCTCAAACAATCTGAAACTAAGAACGTTGTATATTGATGGAACAATTTGTACTCTGCTGACAGTTCTTGTGTTTTCTGTGTACTTCATGTGCAGTTGCCACCTGATAACGGTCATGTGACTGAAACTTAAGGAAATGACCGCGTATTGTAGAAATAAATTTAGTGTGACGCTTGCGTGTTGATATTCTTTATTCACGTCCATGATTTATTCTGACCGTCTTACAGTGCATACATTTATTCACCTTACTCTTCTCTCTTGCACTACATGTTTCAGCACAAAAGTGCCATCTTCAGGTGCTTTTCGATGTACGTCGAACTACTTCACTGCATGCCCTGTTGTCTTTATACTAAAATAACTAAAATATATATTCGTCATATATATTGACAAATTTTAAATATTAAAACTGTTCAGGATTTGTCATTTGTCATTTGTCATCGAGATACGACATAAGGATGACAAATCCTGAACAGTTTTAATATTTTTAATATTTAAAATTTGTCAATATATATGACGAATATATATTTTAGTTATTTTAGTATAAAGACAACAGGGCATGCAATGAAGTAGTTCGACGTACATCGAAAAGCACCTGAAGATGGCACTTTTGTGCTGAAACATGTAGTGCAAGAGAGAAGAGTAAGGTGAATAAATGTATGCACTGTAAGACGGTCAGAATAAATCATGGACATGAATCAGTGCAACAGGACGCTAAAATATAATATTCTTTATTCACATCGACTTGTCCTCCTTGAAGCTTCGTGCAATTCATATATCCTTCCGCGGAACAGGAAGCCATAAGACGGTAGTTAGGTTAGGTTAGCTTAATTAGCTTAAAATAGGTTAGGTTTGGTTAACCAACGAATTTTCATTCTAACGACATAATTTCTTCCACACTTGTCTTCTAACTTGGGCTGCTACAGTCATAACAATTACTGCACTCGGACTCTGGTTCGACGAACAGAAATGCGTCGAGAAGGAAGCCTATAGAAATTAGACCGTTTCTTTGTCCATTCAGAAATATCTTCTGGTAACGAAATGAAGAAACATTGTACACAGAATCAAATTATCTCATGAAGAAATTTTTTATGTCGTTGTCACTAAGACTGCTACAGGAGAATGGGATTTTATGCGTTACACTAGCCGCTGTAATTTTTATAAACTGATATTAATCCATAATTTGCTTTTAGAAATATGAGGCCTAATTATCAGTATTCATATAGGCTGGTATATGCTTCGGTTAAGGCTCAACACCCATACGCAATGAAAATTCGCTCCTGGAATGGAGTTATTGGTTCTTATGATTGGAAGAATTATGGATGTCAGGTAATTTATGTAATTTTAAGCAAGAAGTGGAATAGTCGTCCTTAAATAAACTGAGATAATATTCCCCGTGTTTCGGTAAATATGGCAATAAATATTAAATATTTCAGAAAACCATGCACTAGAACCAGGAAACTTACACGTATCCTGAATTATTGGTCACTCGGTGAGTTCTGCCTCTTGGGTAACGCGGTCTGATGAACTGTCACTGTGGCAGCCAATCATATATTTGGAGGGTAGCCTATGCAAATAGAGGAGATGGCCATCAAGTATGGTGGCAACTTCAAATATGTTAAATAAGCAGTGACGCACAGCCGAAGAGCGGTGATCCTCCAACTTGGAGTTTAGGCTGAGGGTTAACCAGAAGTTACAGAGTATCTCGAAATTGGCGGTCTGCAGTAAGCATTACAATAAACCTTCAGCTTCCACAAAAAGTATGGAATTTTTACTAGCTGAGCGACAGTTAGCTTCTCAAGAACGAATCTCCTCCGTCGAGTTCGTTAGAAAGTTACCTAATTCAGTTAAGGTTTTTGACTATATACACGGCCGCGCCATAGTTTGGCTGTTAGTCGCCGGCTTCCCACTGTAGCGGCCTGGGTTCGATTTCAGGGCAGATCATGTGGAACTTGTGGCTGACAAAGCGGCAGTGGTGCAGGTTTCCTTCGAGTTTCTATTTTCCCTCCCATTTTCGTTCCACGAATTGCCCTAGGCTTATCTATTTATCTATCATCACCACCTTCAGCATTCGGGGCTGGGGCTGGTACAGTAGAACAAACAGTGGCAGGTGTACCAAGTGGTCTCACTCCCAACTAACTCTACGAATGTGAAGACTATATACACTACGAGATTTTATCGTAATCTAAAACAAAAATTATTACAGATATACAAATTCAGTTATTCACAAGCATGGCTTAGGACTTTCAGACACGCTGGAATTTCATTTATGTGGAATAATTCTACCATTTAACCCCCAGAAAGGTTTCAACGTACATGCGCTTGGAAACATCTTGATACGAGTATATAGGCATCATATATACATATATACAGGGAGTCCCACGAGGAAAGGCCAATATTCTGGGAGGGCATAGTGTCGGTCATACTAAGCAAAAACTTTTATATATACATGTGTCCTATACCGAACGGTTTCCCAAATACCGCTATGTCACTGTACACTTCCAGAACTGTTGATAAGAAAGATATATTACTGTTTCTAATACCGGTATTTACTGTTCAGGTGACAAAGTTGATACAGTTTACCTAGTATAATGCATTTTCGAAAATTCCACTGTCAACATCAATGCACCTTGCAAGTCGTGTGAAGACATGGCGTGTTGCTCCTCTGCACAGTGTACAGTACAGTGAAACAGCTCTATCTCGGTGCACCTCGTGTGAGGACATGGCGTGTTGCTCGTCTGCACAGTGTACAGTGTACTGCACAGTGAAACAGCTCTATCTCGGTGCACCTCGTGTGAGGACATGGCGTGTTGCTCGTCTGCACAGTGTACAGTGTACTGCACAGTGAAACAGCTCTATCTCGGTGCACCTCGTGTGAGGACATGGCGTGTTGCTCGTCTGCACAGTGTACAGTGTACTGCACAGTGAAACAGCTCTATCTCGGTGCACCTCGTGTGAGGACATGGCGTGTTGCTCGTCTGCACAGTGTACAGTGTACTGCACAGTGAAACAGCTCTATCTCGGTGCACCTCGTGTGAGGACATGGCGTGTTGCTCGTCTGCACAGTGTACAGTGTACTGCACAGTGAAACAGCTCTATCTCGGTGCACCTCGTGTGAGGACATGGCGTGTTGCTCGTCTGCACAGTGTACAGTGTACTGCACAGTGAAACAGCTCTATCTCGGTGCACCTCGTGTGAGGACATGGCGTGTTGCTCGTCTGCACAGTGTACAGTGTACTGCACAGTGAAACAGCTCTATCTCGGTGCACCTCGTGTGAGGACATGGCGTGTTGCTCCTCTGCACAGTGTACAGTGTACTGTACAGTGAAATAGCTCTATCTCTGAAACCGGAATAGGACACATGTACATATACAATTTTCACCTTTCTTCCTGGGCTATCATCATCATCCGGGGCTAGTACAATAGGCCAGTTAGTGACCGACGTACCAAGTGGACTCGGTCTTACCCCACCACAAGAAACTAAAAATATATTATTTAACATATTAATATAACGTATTTTAGTCTTATTCTGTCATCTAAGCCCAGATTTGCAGCACTGCCTGTTACTACGTTACATATTTTACATTTATTAAGTAAAAGTCTTTACATCTGCGCTCTTCAAACTATCTTTTTCAACAAGTTCTTGTTTGAAATTATTCATTTGCCTTGGATAACGCAACAACTTTAAAACTATGCTAGCGAACAATTGTACAGCTCAAGTTATAAATTTATGTATGTAGCAATCAGTGTGTAACTCGAGGGGGTGGTTACCTTCCTCAAAAATACAATGACCTTCTGAGAAACTTAGGTTAGAAAACCCGTGACTATTGTTAATATTCACCAAAGCAGAACCAGACTTTTCTTCATTAAACAGATATATGATTTACAGATAAACGGTGCCGCAAGACGACCGTCCTATATGTTTCGAACTTTATTTTCCTGAAGTGCAGTGTATGAACCGGCCACAAGTAAGCTTAGTATGCTGCAAGCAGAGAATCCGTGGAGTTTTGTGTGCTACATCTTAAAGTACCTTCTTCCAAAGAGTGTTGTACGCACTCTGTTTCATACTGCGCACCAAACAAAAAAAACCAATAAAACTCCATGGTTTAGTCTTAAAATTATAATACCAGTTTAAAACAGTATTAACCTAGTCTGTAAGTAAACTCGGACCACAAGTGAAGAAATTCATTGCTAAGGGAACGTATTTCCAACAGAACGTTCAAGATGTGAAAGTGTAGCCTGTTTTGGGGTAGATGTGTGATCGTATTATTCAGATCTATGTTCCCAGCACTGCAGAAAGTAAACAATTTGTTTCGTACAGATTTTAGCCCCTTTTGCCCTCAACCGATACTCCGCGTGAAACACTTGTGCGTATTGTGAGCTTATGCCTTGGGCATTATCGATCCGAATAATGTGATTGAAATTTCGGAATAAAAATTAATTACGAAATTTTACTTCTTTGTTAAAGATGCAAACTTTACTTGGTGGCGTTTGCTGGAATTCTCTGCATTGGGATAATGAACGAAGAAATGATTTCTGAAACAGTGAACGTCGACATTTCTATGTATGTAGATAAACTTGCTATTTGATTGATTCCCTTTGTATGCGAAATGAAGTCATTACTATACAGCTGAGTACCCTACCAGTCTGCATGACACGCGTCTTTTCTGGTAGATATTCTCATTTCGTGAAAAGTGTTGGAAAATTTTTCAGACTCTTATCAGTCACAATATTTGTAATATTCGAAACTGAGTACAAATTTTATTGGTCCTACAAAAGTTTCTTATTCTGAAACATGATTTAATTATTCCAGGAGAATATACCGTCACGTGTATTAGTGACTATAGACGGGGTTCGGATTGACAACTGTGTTTATTGACATTTACAGGCCGTAATTATAAGTAATTATAACACTATTGTAAATTTCAACTTTACAAATCACTCCACATTAATCGTCTCAGCTTATTTACACTATTCTTCACGAACCGTTTCCTGGCAACGGATTTATACCACAGGAAGTATAAAAGTATCACTAAATTACACACTCCCAACATCACTGTACTCAAATGCAGTGCTCCTCAACCGCCGGGCCGCGGCCCAGTAGTGGGCCCTGGCATCAATTTTACTGGGCCGCGAGAGGCTCTTCTGGAATTTGTCATTTTCATTGTCTAAGCATTTTTCATGAATAAATATTTTATAGTGGAAATATTCTGAGGAGAATAATATTTGTGTCGAGAAGCTCAGACACAGAACACCTAAATCTGTGTAGCAAATGTCAGTGACCAAGCTGCATATTTTTAAACATGGAAGTATTCATGAATGATCGAGAATTTTCAGACATCCAGATCTTTCAACATCCGGGAAAGGCAATACCGCTGTTTATGACCAGTCATAGAAATTGTCTGCAAGCCGATTACAACAATGGGCGGCATATCCTCTGTTCTCAGAACTGAGCGAAATAACATCTGTGTTGCAAATGTCAGTGACCAATCAGTAAGGAAGTATAAAGAAAATGTTTCCACTGAAATTGAAGATCAAAGCAGTCTGTATCCGGTTCTCAGATCTAGTGATACTGAATACTGTTTCTTCGAAAGTCCACATTGCAATGTGTAAGTGCTTGTTTCGAAACCTGAGTGATTTAATTTTAGTATGAATAAGAGACAGGGGACTTTGTTTAATTTTGGTGTTAATAAATCTCGTATTGAAGGTGTTTGTGACGCAACAAGTAGTGATTCATCCACCTCAAGCCTACATAGCTATCTTCAGGATGTACAAAATGAAGGGGAAACCACCAGCACACAGAAGAAAAAGTCTGCATCTATTCGTAAGTACATGGACAGCTACTTAAAATTTAGTTTCATACAATGCCCTAACACTGACCAACTGCCACGACCTCAATGTGTCATTTGTGCTACTGTTCTGGGAAATGAAGCTATGAAGCCATCGCGACTTACCCGACACCTCAACACAAGACATTCAGATCTAGGCAACAAACCCATTGAATTCTTCATGCGTAAAAGAGATGCATTTAAAGTAAAAAAGAAAATTATTTACCAAGCTTCAACCTGACACTTCACTTCTAACGGCATCCTATTTAATATCACTACTGATAGCTAAATGTAAAAAACCATATTCCACTGGGGAAGAACTCATTAAGCCTTCTTTGACTGCTGCTTGTAATGAAGTATTAGGCCAGTCTGCGGCAAGTAAAATGAAAGACATCACATTGTTGAATGATACAGTTGGTAGGCGGATATCTGATATGGCAGAAGATACAGAAACGCAAGTCAATTAAAAAATTAAAAAATCGAAATTATTTGCATTACAACTGGACGAAACTACAGATATTCAGAACAGCAGCATTTTACTTACGTATGTACGATATATTGACCATGACGAGAGTGACATGAAGGAAGACATTTTAAATGTTTCTGAATTACCTACGCACACTACCAGCAGTGAAATTTTCAAAGTTTTAAATGGTTTCATTGAAGGGAGAGGTCTCGAATGGAAAAATTGCGTTGGAGTTTGCACTGACGGCGCTGCCTGTCTTACAGGTAGACATTCTTGTTTAGTCACTAAAATTAAGGATATGGCGGGCTAGTGTCAACGCACTGCTATATTCATAGGCAAAACCTGGCCTCCAAAAAAATGACACCCGAGCTTAATGAAATCCTGTCTCAATCTGCTAAGATCATTAATTGTATAGAAACAGTGCTTTAAATACAAGACTGTTAAAAGCATTGTGCGATGAAATGGGCTCTGATCATCAAAATCTTCTTTTCCATTCGGAAGTTCGTTGGTTGTCCCGCGGTAAAGTTCTCAAGAGCTTATATGAACTGCAAAAGGAAGTCAAGCTCTTTCTAACTGATAAGAAAAGTAACCTGTCCCATTATTTCCAGGATAAGAAATGGGTAGCCAGGCTGGCATATCTCAGCGACATATTTTCTTACATGAACGAGTTGAATTTAAAACTTCAAGGTCCAGATACAACAATATTTAATGCGTGGAACAAGATCGAATCATTCAAAAAGAAACCCAAACTCTGGCTTAATGTGATTGCAAAAGGAAACAATGAAATATTTCAGTCGTACTCAGATTATATTATGGAAGCAGATGATTTCTATTCACAGAATTCAGTTTCAGATATTATTGCAGCCCACTTGAAGATGATGATGTTGTTGTTGTTGTTGTTGTTTGAAAAATATTATCCCGAAGATGAGGATCCCCGGAAGCAAACTATGTGGATTGTGAACCCTTTTGTTGAACACAATGATACAGCCTTTTCCCATGAAGAAACCCTTCAACTTATTGAATTCTCATTGGACAAAGTACTGGAAAGTACTTTTAATACTACGAGTAATTCGAAATTCCGGATAATAATGAAAAA
>NW_019720605.1:73353-80297 GCF_002891405.2 Cryptotermes secundus
AGAGATTCATACATTTTTATTTATCAAATTACATACTTTATATATATTATTATTTGGCATGTGTACGTGATAATAAGTGTTTCGCCGGCAAGTTGACATCCTTCTGCTTCTTCCCCTACTCAGCTGACTTCTATGGTGAGTTAAGATGCATAAATAATTTTCTCACTGCCGTTTCCTTCAAACCAACAGCATTAAAATCAATTTAATAATACAATAATCAATTTTACGCTGAATAACAAGTTTTTGGTGATCAGCATGGGATATGTCAATGAAAATGAGCACAGATTAATTTAATTATGTTGGTCTGAGGAAACTACAAAATGCTACAAGATTTAATTAGTCCAGTGATTGTTAACTAATTTAAATGTAATTTTATGTTTGTCAACATGCCACACCAATTACATAATTGTACTAATACTCTTTATGATTATGCTATAATTAATTACTAATGTATATTTTTTTTCCTTGGCACTACAGCCCCAGTGGGCCTAGGCCTACCTCCATGAACTTCTCCGTTCACTTCGGTTTTTCTAGATCTTACACATTCGGTAGGACTCCTTGGGCGAGTGATCAGCTCGTCGCAAGGCCTCTACCTGTAGACAAACACAAAAAAAACGCATACAAACATCCATGCCCTGAGTGGGATTGGAACCCACGATCCCGGCTTCCGATCGAGCGAAGACAGTACATGCCTTAGGCCGCTCGGCTACTGCGACCGGCTAATTACTAACATTACGTTAGCTTAATTCGTGAACTTTAACAAAACTTGAAAGGCATTTAGGAGTAAATTGTTGGGACTGGGCCCTCGTCTTATAAAAAAAGAACTTACTGGGCCGCGGTCTCATAAAGGTTGAGAACCACTGCTCTAAAGCACTTGAAGTCACACACTAATTCTTCTTGTCACCGCCGAATTACTTCGAGCGCCGACTCCTTGAACTCTGATCTATGACCACTGACTTCAATTCTCATTCTCGTTTTCTTTGTTGCCGCTGTATTACCATTCTCTTAGCTCTTCTGTTCTCCTACTGCTCTACTGTTGCGTGCTCGTCTGCTGGAGT
This sequence comes from Cryptotermes secundus, assembly GCF_002891405.2. NCBI lineage: Eukaryota > Metazoa > Arthropoda > Insecta > Blattodea > Kalotermitidae > Cryptotermes > Cryptotermes secundus. The sequence goes on from NW_019720605.1 coordinate 74,412, forward strand.
GTCCACGTGATCGCTACCCAGCCAGTCCATTGGCGCGCTGGCTGCTGCGTGGTTCTGCAGAAAATATCTGCCTTCATTTTCTATATTACTGTGTTACGCCACCATGCACGCGTGAACATGCCTAGCACTCGCTGCATAGCAACGGTCCGTACGCGGACCATAAAAACCCTACTCCTGCATTGTTGGCCGTGTGAGTGTTACGGGCTTTGCCTGACAGTGTTTCGATACGTTACAATGCAAATCTATAATTTTGCTTGTGGTTTAGTATGAGTGTGAAAATTGGTCTCTGACATTAAGGGAAGAACGTACACTGATAGTATTTGAGAACAGGGTTCTGAGGAAATATTTGGACCGAGGAGGGATGAATTTATAGGAGGCTGGAGAAAACTGCATAATGACGTGCTTCATAACTTGTACTCTTCTCCTAGTATAATTAGAATGATCAAGTCAAGGAGGATGAGGTGGACAGATTATTTGGCGTGCATGGGAAGAAAAGGAATGAATATAGGATTTTAGTAGGATAGCCAGAAGTAAAGAGACCACTAGGAGGTCCTAGACGTAGGTGGGGATACTATTAAAATGAATCTTAGACAAATGTGGATGGGGTAGTATGGGCTGGATTGATGTGGCTCAGGATAGTACACCCGCCCCTCACGCTGCCTTCCTCGCGGTGTAGTCCCTCGGCTAAGTTCAGGGTCATGAGTCTTTTATCTCAGGGGTACACGGGTGTTGGCTCGCTTACGTCGTTTCGGATGCAGGCTGGATCGGTTAATACTTAGGCACAGGTTCTTAGGAAATGAAATATCTCACTCGGTTTCGTAAGTTTCTGATTAATTAACTTTATTTATCCTATGTAGAAACTTCTCTTCCTCGCTAGATTGCGTAATATTTCTTTGAAATCCACTTACATAAATCAGCGTTTATTAACAGTTCGCAATCTCTTTGATAATGCTCCCGGAGTTCACGCTTATTTACTGTCCTCTTAAATGATCTTTTACTCACTCGACTCACTGACCTCCCGATTGACTCTTTACTGACTGACTACTCGACTTCGACTTCCTCAACTGACTTTACTCCTTACTCACTTGAACTCCCTCACTGACTCACTTCTACTGACTAACTCCCTTGAACTCCCTCACAGACTGACTTCTACTCACCCACTCCTCAATTACCACCGCCGCTGCTTTTAGAAACCACCTTACAGCGATCTCGAATTTTCTATCGGGAGGCTACATGACCAAGCGCAAGGACCCCTTCCGGTCTCCACGCCTTCTCGAAGCTTCTATCCACAGGTCCTTCACCTCCACAGGCACGGACGACAGAATGTATACCTACCCCCACCCCCCCGAATGCAATGGACTCACTAACCTCTCTTCTGTCCCTCGTAACAAAAGGCCAGTTCAGAGGACCTTGATCCCTCCGGAGCATCTTATTTCAGCAGCTAAACTTAATCGTTACGTACAAACAAATAAGACATATCCGTGAAGGATGCGTACGGTTACAATAGGCACCAATGGAGGGATCTTGTAAACACGATAATTAACCACCGGACTCCATATAATATAGGGCAACTGTTTAGAAACAGCGCAACTGGCAGCTTCTCGCGAACGGCTCAGCACCGCGGCGTTAGTTATTTACTCAGAGTCATGAATGTGATGACATTTGTGTCACAAATGTAAATCCGTGACGCGATAATACTGTCATGTGTATGAGTGATTATAGACGGGTTTTGATTAGTAACTGTATTTATTGAACACTTACAGATAGTAACTACAAGAAACTACATTCTGTAATTCACTACAACACGCAATAAGCCTCTTAGTCTGCTACACAGTGTTTCCAGATTCTGTTAGTACTGTGTTCATTAAAAATATAATACGTGAATTATTTTCAAAATTTCTCTCTTTTTATTCAAAATATTCTCCGTCTCGATCAATACATAGCTGGAATCGATTGAAAGGTTTTCGAAAACTGTCACTGTACTCCTTTTGTGGAATCGCATTTAAAACTGAGGTACATTCCCTTTGGATGTCCTGGATGGTGTCGTGACGGTCTCCTTTCATCGCTAAATTAACTTTTGGGAACAACCAGAAATCTGCTGGAGCCAAATGTGGCGAATGCGGAGGATGATCAAGGACTGTGATCCCTTTTCTTCGATTTGTGGGGTGGGGCATTGTCGTGGAGGAGCGACCAGGAAACTTGCTCTCGATATTCAGGTCGAATTCGAAGAATTCTCGCCCACAAACGATTGAAGGCTCCGAGATTATAATCAGAATTCACTGTTTGACCTTCTGGCAGAAATTCCTTGTGAATGATTCCTTTGGAATCGAAGAAAACGGTTAGCAGTGTCTTTACTCGACTCTTTTGCATGCGCAATTTCTTTGGTTTCGGCTTCTTTGGGCTCAACCACGCTGAACTCTGCCGCTTTGTGAGAGGCTCATATTGAAAACACCATGTCTCGTCACCAGTAGCAATCGATTTTGTAAATTTTGTATCACTTTGGGCCGACCGTAACATGTCTTTGCAGTGTTCCACTCTGGCATGTTTTTCATCGCCTGACAGCGCGTGCGGTACAAACCGCGCACAGACCTTCCGTTTGCCCAAACCCTCTGTCAAAATTTGATGCACAGTACTTTTTGGTATTCCCAAAAGCTCCTCGACGAGTCTTGCAGAAACACATCTGTCTGATGCAAGGATTTCGGTCACTTTTTTCACATTTTCTTCAGTGCGACTTGTTCTCGGCTTTGATGCACGTGGAGCGTCTTCAGTGTCCTCCCTGCCGTCACGAAATGCAGCATACCATCGAAAAATGTTCGAGCTACTCAAACAATCACTGCCGTACACACTTTTCATCATTTCGTACGCTTCTCCGGCTGTTTTGCCTAACTTCAAACAAAATTTGATGTTGGCTTTCTGTTCAACCGCCATTTTCCGACGAGCGTCAGAACAGTACTGTTACATTCAAGGTCAGAACACATGATACAGCGATGCTTGCGTTTTGAAATTATAGACAGCCACAGCTGAAGCTTCAAGAGTCTTAAAGCCACAACTCGCCAACAGATGCCATTGCAGGGCAAAATTTCAAAAAGTGAGTCATAACGGATCCTGGACAGACCGTGTACGTCTTCACTAGTCCATGTTAACGGCTTCAATGCCGTAGCTTCCTGCGCATGCGTGTTCAAGTCTTCACTTTCCGAGGACTCTCACAACCAACTCTTAGACTGACTTCCATGTTGCACCAACCTCCACCCTTCTGACTGACGGACCGCCGTCTCAAAACTCTAGTATCTCAACGAATTCACTCACTAACAAACTCACTCCGGCGCCCGCGTAGAGAACACGTTTCGCAGCGAGTGTTAGGAATTTGTTGCTTAGCAACGGGTGTTATTTGCAGAGTCGTTACATAGCAACGGGTCTACATGGTACAATATTTTTTGTGCAGATGGTAGTTAATAGTTCAAACACAAAGCTTCATATCATAGAAACATAACGGCCTTTAAATTTACTTTCATTCGGCTACCTTATGCTCTAATTCAAGTAAAATCCTTATTTCTTACAAACAGTTCTGCATTCCGTTCTAATATTACACTTTTCATTAATCCAAGGTCCACAAATGCTGCGTGAAACCCAGTAATTATTAAACTTATTGTCCTCTAATATTTTCAGCTCCCTTACACTTCATCTTTCTGAGATCTGTTATTCACGATTGTTGCTCTGTCTTGTCTCCTAGGAGCGAGAGAGGCAGTCACATTCATTTCATATTTTTGCTATATATTTCAAAGAGAAGGGACAATGTCCAGTCGCCTCTTCAGCACTCAGCCCACTACTGGGGCCATTACGCAAAGCCATTCACTTAAATTATGCTTTTTGTCCCAATTTTTCGGGAGTTCAAAACATCCCAAACGGAAAATTTCACAAATTTTGTGACCCAGCTGTTTTCACCCTTGGTCCTACCTCAGCTCAGTACTGAAGAGATTTGAATTTTGCGGCCAAAAAATGTTTAGTCTTTACCTCAAATATTTCCAACTAAATGTACATGTAGACCTAAAAGACTGCCAGGAACATCAATTCCTACAAGAATTTTATACTACTTGGTAAACACAAGGAGGACGGAGATTACAGTAAGATATATAAGAAGACGCAAAACAGGGAGAATATCAAATTCCAGTCTACTTCAGTACTCACCTACCCTCTCTTCACTGGCCACAATCAGATATTAATGCTCACTGTGCGGGTGCAGTGAGAACTCTGGAAATAAGGTAATGGAAAAAAGATATGTAAATTCCAATTGTTTATGTGGCTCGGTCACTGCAAGACCTGAAATACTTAACACATGACATGGCAATAACGGGGGCAGCAGTAGAAGGACCACGGGACAATCAAGCGGCCGTAAGGGGCTTTAATTACAATCGTTTTATTGTTATTTATTCAAAGTTAATTTCTGCTAATCATTTGTTAGTCAATCACGGTGGCAGCACCGTCTAGTGCGTGAACTGTCTTCGCTCACCCGAACGCTGGAATCGTGGGTTAGAATCCCACTCAAAGCGTGGATGTCTGTGTGTGTGTTTATTCTGTTTATGCTGATCCCCCGTCCAAGGAGTCCTACAAATTTACGAAACTGAAGAAGAGGCCAGGACACAACAAAGAGTTGTAGGGCCTTTGATGAAAAAATTAAAAATGAATAATTTGTTCATAACGTGACAATTAATTGGGAATAATCCAAACGCTGTGTGCAACAAAACAAGTAAAAATTCTTTAGGCAATGTTTCGTCAGAGGTAGAAATTTCTGTTCTAGAGATAATTTTGAAGGACGCTGTTTTTGGTAAGAGGGATGATTTCAATACGCGAGAACATCTAAGGGAGATGAACTCTTGTAGAAATCCGTCCAACCATTGATGTTCTAGTAAGACTCACATTTATACTGCAACGTGGATGGACACAGCGTTGCTAGGTAACATACTACGAAACATCTCGCTACCGAATACACGCAAGGGAACAATGCGGTCTGCGCCATGACTTTTGCTATGCCTTCGCTCGGTAAACACGTTCCAACAACAGAGATACTGATTTCTGTGTTGTCTGTGTGAAGGCTTTATAAGGCCATTCCTGGAATAACCAAGGAATATTTACGACTTCATTAGGTGGGATAATGAGGGCTGGCGACGTTTCGGTCTGCACTGCCGCTTCTTTGAAAATGTGTCAGTTTCGTTAGTGGCGCACCGTCTCCGCGGTCTCAGCTCAATGGAGACCTGGTGTGGGCACTGGAATATCAAGATTAATGAAGATAAGACTCAGGGGATCTACGTACTTCTTTCACAGTCATTATCCGTCTATGTCTGATCTTACATTGAATGGAAGATATTCCATTTGTAAACTGTGTAAAATATCTCGGAGTAATCTTTGATAGGTGGGTTACATGAATATTACACATAGAAATGATCGAAGACAAGGCATTCACAACATTTATAAGATTGTATTTCCTATTCCAAAGTGAGCGAATAAGCGCAAACATTAAGCTGACCCTCCACAAAGCTCTCATTAAATCTGTAACGACTAGGGACCGGATTTTTGTGCCCTAATAATCTCTCAAATATGTATGCATTTATGCATGAAAAACTTCCGAAATGTGCACTAAAATATGCACATAAAGATTTATACCAAATATTTTAAGACCAACAAATCAATATTTAAGTTAATTTTACGTAATCACTGAATGATTCGGTTGCAATAAAAAGCTATACTTAAATACAAATCGTGCAACAAAGCCAACACATTTCATTACAAATTTAAGAAACCAATGGTACTCACATTTAGCTCTCCGAACTTTCAACTTCTCTTCTGTTGCAGTTCACAGTTACTAAATGTTCTAGGTTTTCCATAGTTAGT
>NW_019720605.1:80329-81157 GCF_002891405.2 Cryptotermes secundus
TAGCGGGAAAAACTTCTTTCCACCTCACAGGAACTTAGGGGCGCATGTACAAAAGCCGCTATTTGCTCCACTGTTAGTGATTTTTACTTGACAATTCAGTATGTTTTTATTTCCTTGGCACTACAGCCCCAGTGGGCCTAGGCCTACCTCCATGAACTTCTCCGTTCACTTCGGTTTTTCTAGATCTTACACATTCGGTAGGACTCCTTGGGCGGGTGATCAGCTCGTCGCAAGGCTTCTACCTGTACACAAACACAGAAAAACGCGCACACACAAACTAAACATCGATGCCCTAAATGGGATTCGAAACCACGATCCCGGTTTCCAAGCGAGCGAAGAAAGTACATGCCCTAGACCGCTCGCCTACCGTGACCGGCGTTTAGTACCTTTACTGGCTAAAATTTATTCAATTTCACAAATCTGTTCATATCCTGGATTTTTTTTTAAAGAATGCTGTGTACATTTTCCTTTACTACTTCACCAACTCCTCCAGGAACCGAATTCAATTTGGAAACAATAGTTCTGAACACACTTAACGACTGATACAAAGCAGTATTGCTATTGCTTGCCTCCAGTGAGGAAATGGCGGATGGAAGATGAGAGCAGTGAGCAGATATAGGAAAGATTAGTTTCTATTTCTGGGTTTTTAGTACATACTGGGCAATTTGAATTGATGCTGCACTTTTGGGTTCAAATGTATTCACGACATTCCTAACTGTTTCTAAATGTTCGGTATAATAACTCGCTGCACACAGCCACGTGCCCCAGCGCGGTAAAATTGGTTCTGGCGGAAGTGGAACGCTCGGTGCTACTGCTTTAAAGGCTTCT
>NW_019720605.1:81233-154158 GCF_002891405.2 Cryptotermes secundus
GGCTTCGCCTAAATCAAAGGAAAACTGTGAAAAACTATTATTAGAAAATTCACTAAGCGATTTTTGAACAGGAGCACTTTTCGTGGATTTAGTTTTAATATTCTCTTTGTGTATATTAGTGTTCAAATGCTGAAGCACTTGAAAGCGTTTTGCACAGCCAACTGTTTTCTCACACGCTCGGCAATAAAGAATTTCGTTATCCGTACTTATCATCTCTCCTTCGAACTCCCGCTGATACAGCTGTAATTTAGTTTTCTGACTTACTTTCACTTTCGGCATGACTACAGAAAGCTAAACAAACTTAACTACAGAGTAGTCACCGCTAATGTGAATGGCCCCAGCTTCAAATGAAGAAGCGTAACGAACCTCATGGAGACTTCGGAAATAAATAAGTGAAGTCCCTTATCGGTTGAATAGTATTACACTGATAGCGGCTACATGTGAACGCTTCCGACTAATCTCCTCGCGGCCACTTTGATGGTACGTGGATGAGGAAAGTTACTAGTAGAGGGATCGGGGGAAGTCCCGTACTGTCTATTGCATCAGAAACATGAATCATTAAGAAATGTTGAGTCAAATATGCAACAAATTCTAATACGGAAAAGAAAAATTGTATACACACGACCATGGTTAAAATTTTGAACATAAAATTAAAAATATATATGACAAACGTTTTAAAAAGGAAATATGCAGTATAAATAGAGATCTTCGAAAATATGATGCTTATTCATAAATAGGCAAAATATGCATTTATATGCTCCATCACACCATGTCCAAAATTTAAGGAATGAAGTAATTCATACATATATCCAAACGAGCATACTTTCTGGTTCCAAGAAAGAAATATGCATTTGCATTAAAATCCGGTCCCTAGTAATGACTTATGCTAGTCCCGCCTGGGAGTTTGTGGCAGACACTCATCTGGTGAAATTGCAGCGCCTGCAAAACAAGGTTCTCCGCACCATTGGCAATTTTCCCAGGCACACACCGGTTCGCGATTTAAACATGGCGTTCAAAATTCCGTACGTATATAATTATATAACAAAATGATGCAGGCAACAAGCGGAAGTCATACAAAATCATGATAACGAAAATGTTCACAATATCGGACAAGAAGAAGCCCGACACAGAAAGTATAAGATGCTTAAACTTGGCGGCGGTCAGGTATACGCCCGTTCAAGTGACTAGATTGCCGTTGTAGCGGAAGCTACTAGAAATAGGGCTGTACTGCTGTACTGAGCCTGGACTGACAAGAGGCCCTGTATACATTTATTATCATGTTTAACATGTAAAATGTAAATATCCTTTGCATTATGACAAATGACTCCCTACTATAGACAATGTAAAAGTAAAAAGTAAAGCTATACCTGTACCAGGCCGTGAAGGCCCATAGGGTTGTGAGACGTTGAGGGTCCCACATTATCTAGACCAGTGTTTCCCAACTTGTGGTCCGCGGACCCCTGGGGGTCCGCGAGTAATTCAAATGGGGTCCGCGGGATAGTTTATTTTCATTAAACTTTATCTTATCATGTTCCTCACACCTGGGATATTTGCAATGTATATCTCTGGCTCTTGAGGCCCATGGTTGAAGTAAAATTTAACGGGACTGTTGGTACCGTTACTTCTTCCCTTTGTAAAGCAGAGGTGAATAACCAACGATTTGTGTAGCTTTTTCCAAGGACATTTTCTTTTGGTCGGCCCATTGCATCTCAGACCCGTGTTTCAGGGTGGACTGCTGTCCTAGTACCTGCTGTCCGACCATTCTCCCCTCCTCCCCCACCAAATCCATCCCTCTTTGGTTGGGAATAAACCTGGGACCATTGACCACGTTTCTTATTCATTTCAGTGGCAGAGCGAACAACCCGTGTTTCTTTAGTTTTTGTGCAGTGAATTTTTATAATATTATACAAGTGTGTTTTTCTCGGTGTAATATTCAGTTTTTCTGCTTTTGTTCAAATAATTGAGTTCACAACGAAACTTCTGATTTTCAGTTTGTTCACGATCTTATTTAGATATGGATCGGTGGTTAAAGTGTGGATCATTGAAACGTAAGACAGACGATAATCCGAGTGGATCTAGTGTTGTCGAAAATAGTACCAGGGCAGATAAAGTTCCTTCCCTCAAAAAATCACGCAAATATTGTCCATCTTATTTGCAAATGGGATTTTCCGTTCTGAATAAAGACGGCGAAGACAGACCACAGTGTGTTCTTTGTTGCGAAGTGTTATCGAATGAATCTATGAAGCCGTCGAAGTTGAGACGCCACCTTGAAACGAAACATGGCGAATCAGTTAATAAGCCAATAGAATATTTTCAAAATAAGAAACTGCAATTTTGCGGTTCACAGAATTTAGTTAAGGACATTGTATGTGGAACGAAAAATGAAAAGGCTGTTCTTGCCTCTTACGAAGTCGCCCTTCTGATCGCTAGAAATGGACAACGCCATACAATCGGGGAAGATTTAATTTTGCCTGCTACAAAAACGATAACAAAGAACTTGTTTAGTGAAAAACATGCCAACGAGGTGTCTCTAATATCGTTATCTGACAATACTGTGAAAAGAAGTATCGACGAGATGGCTCAAAATGTGAAAGATATTTTGCTAGAACGGTTACGTCATAGTGAATATTTTGCGTTGCAGTTAGATGAAAGCCACGATATTTCAAATAATGCTAATTTGGTAGCTTTGGTGCGATATGAACACGAAAATAAAGTTTGTGAAGATTTTTTGTTCTGTGAATCGTTGCCTCTTAATACAACTGCTGAAGCCCTTTTCAAAGTTGTCAATGACTTCATAACTACAAATACACTTCAATGGGAAAAAATGTGTAGGTATCAGCAGAGATGGTGCTCAGGCAATGTCGGGAATACATAATGGTTTGGTCGCACGTATCCAGAAAGTCGCAACTCTTGTTAAATGGACACATTGTTGCATACACCGCGAAGTATTAGCTGCACGCCGTATGCCCTCCAAAATGAAAATCGTTCTAGACGAGGCAGTAAAAATTGTCAATTTTATTCGGTACAGGGGGTCCGCGGCATCAAAAAGGTTGGGAAACACTGATCTAGACAATCGGCTCAAAGATGGCGGTAAGGTTGTCAGCCTTACGCGTCGGCTGCGCTTTACTCCCCAGGAAAATTATTTAATTAATTCCTGGTACTCATTTCTGTTAGAGGCTGAGTGAACCCCAGGGCCATAGTGCAGCTGGAAGGATTAGGTTAACTGAAAAAAAATCCACTGACCTCATCGGGAATTGAATCCGTGACCTTCCGGCTTCTCTGACAAAAGACAGACCCTCCCCACAATAACAAGACCTATACTGATAAACAGTAATAAATATCTGGTCATGAGCCGCAGATTGTGCTCCACGCCAAGACTTACTGACTGACTGTCCGCCAGTCGCAGTGTGACTTTGACTTGACCAAGGAGTATCGGGAAGTATTTGAGTATGTTTAAGTGTTTAAGGGACAGCCACGGAAAGTTCGTCGTGTGATTCGAAGACTTTAATTATATGTAATACTTGGAGTGATTTGAAGCGTTAGTTTCTGTGTAGAGATCCATTACCAAGAGAGGGCTAGTTTGCGTGTAACAGTGGATTATGAGGTGTATGTAACTCAGAGATTTTTTCAATTGACCTAATCCTTCCAGCCGCGCTATGGCCCTGGGATCGATTCATCCTCTAACAGAAATGAGTACCAGGTTGGGCAAAAGGCCCGGCGCATAAGGCTGACAACCTTACCGCCATCTGTGAGCCGATCGTCTAGAAAATGTGAGAACCTCAACGTCTCACAACCCTATGGGCGTCCACGGCCTGTTACAAGGTTACCTTTACTTACTTATTTTATGTAAATCAACGATATCGCTGTAATTAGAGGGTAATTAATAGAGAGTGTGTAACCCAGCTGCTAATAAATCCAATCATCCTAACTAGAATCCGTCATTTCGTCACGCGTACCCCGTACACTTGACAATACATACATACACACATTTATAAAACTGAACTTCGGATGTGTGAACATCAACGAGAATAACACACTGAGGTAAGAAGTTATTTCCTTTAGAGAACGCCTGTACTGCATTCCCCGCCACACTGGAGCTCTCCCCGCCACTACCAATACTTCCCCTACTGCGCGTCGGAGGACTGTCAGCAATAAGTACTACTACTATAGTTAATGCTGTAACAAGTGGCAAACGCTTCATGAAGTCTAGAGATTCCACAGGATGTCGCAGAAACATTTCAAGCAAGTTGTATTTTATGTCAAATACATTAAACGAGAAAATAGGTAAAACATTTTCAAGTATTTTTTAAATTTTGCGGGGTTTAAGAGGCGATATCAAGGTTACGGTCTTCTGGGGTCGTTCTTACATTTGTTGGCCGGTTCACGGCTCTGCTCTTCATGGCGATCAATGCACCGCTAGTTGTGAGGTGAATACGAATTTTGCCGATGAATCAGTATGCCTGATGCCCGATAATGTTTGAAGTAAGGAAGTTATTAATTTTGTGAATCGCTTGACGGCATTATGTTTCACAGTGAGCAGTGCTGTTCATGGTTAGGAATTTGTTTATGATCTGTCAGCAATGGGTCAGTTATCAGCTCTATTAATTTGGTGTCTACCGAGCTATACGGAGTCACACACTAGATGATAGTGCTTTAATTACAGAATGATTTTTATATTTCTGTTTTAAAACATTGTTAGAAATGTGTTTACCACTTCATAAAATTGGGATAGATTTCTGTAAATTTTCATGACTCCTGAACCAATGCCTCGTTCATTTCCAAACATTCATGTTCCTTCTCCGCGAACATTTTTCTACGAGGAAGATGTGTTATTGCTTACGTGGAAATGCTACTATACTCGTAGTTCGGTGAGATGTAAGTTCATTCAGTATGAAGGTTCCATTACATGTTGCACGTACGTGCAGGTTTATTGCTTCTAAAAATGGAAACCGCGCATCCAATTTCTGTTCTCCCCAGAAGGGCACTGGTACAAAACAGGATTTTATAAGGGAGCTAAGCTATAAAATCATAATATATTTGGAACATCAAAGATATGTTTTGCAATGCAATATTCTACGAAAAGAAAACATGTGAATCGTATCACAGTTTGAAGTGCCTGTGTCCAATCTAAGCATGGGCATAGTGCGAGTTGCAGCCGGGTCGGGTTTTGTGTATCAGTAAAACTTGGTTATAGCAACATCGGTTTCTGCGACACCTTGTCTATTGCGTCAAATATTCAATGGTACGAACTAATTCCTCATAAAGCAACTGTTTTTATACCTTGCTTAGTACGACATGCACAAATGCATCAACCTCGTATGTAACGTCATTTTCATTCCTGAATTTCTCTGATATGGACATTGAACGTAATTTAGAAAGTGTGTATTGGGCAAGTAACAGGAAACAGATGAAGATAACTGATTACTGTACTCGTATCTAGGTACAGTAAGGCACAACAATTGATGTAATCTACTGTAATTTGGTGAGTAGGCCTACCTTTAATATACAGTGTTAGTGTGGTGTGTATTGTCAGTGAAAAGCGCTGTAATATGTCTTTGATATTACACATCTGGGCAATTCCACGTTAATGTTACGTTAGTCTGTACTTAACTACGTATTTCCCTAAAAAATGCAACATTTTAACTCGGTTTTGGTAGATTTTTACGTGACTAACATAAGGCTACTGTGGAAGTGCCCAATTCGGTTACAACGACATTCGTTTATAACGACACTATTTTTAGGTCCATTTGATGACGTTATAACAGAGTTCTACTGTATTTTTCTTGTTGCTAGTGCGGTGGGACTAAGTCCCTTGTACTGCGGCCACTTCTGGCCTATTGTACCAGCCCCAGATGATAGGTGAGGGTGATTGTGGAGCAATTGGTGGAATGAAGATTGGCAGGGGAAACCAAAGTACTCGGAGAAAACCTGCCCCAGCGCCACTTTGTCCACCACAAATCCCACTTGACCAGACCCGGGATCAAACCCGGGCCGCCGCGGTGGGAAGCCAGCGACCAACCGCTTGAGCTATAGCGCGGTCCTGTATAGATGTAAGTAAGTATTTCTGTGGGATTCGTACACCTCGTACGATAAGTTGATAAAACCCGGTTACCATCAGTAGGCAGTTTTAGGTACGTCTTAACGTTATACGTGTACTTAAGGAGCGCTATATTTCCAGATTTCGACAAATGGTACGAGAAAAGCTGCATATCCTTGAGCTACAGAGAATACATGAACACACAGATGTGTGTAAAGGTAGAGTTGTCCCTGTGCTTAATTAATTAAGCAACTAAGTAACGCTCCATGAAGATGTGTGGGGAGCAGAAGTCTAGTTGAGTGGTCACATTCACGCTCGGGGCCGCTTTTCTCCCGCGGAAAGAAATCCCGATACCTACTGAATAGGAGGCTTGGTGAGCCTCAGGGTCGGTCTTGACCCTGTGGATTAGACAAATACCTCCTGCCCCTACCAGGAGCGGAACCCCGCTATACAGGCTGAGCATACTCTTGCCATTTTCGCCTGCGCAACAGACTGCTATGCTATTGTACTGTTCCGCTGCGAACGGGCTTATCGACCTCGAGGCATTCATAATTATTACGTTTTCATACAAGCCGAATAAAATATTGAGACCACGTAGTCGGTGCTGGGAAATTCAAACTTGTGATTGAGAAAAAGTACGCATTAATTTGTATATACAAGTTTCGTGTACTGCAGGGGCTAAGGGTGCTGGAAGTAAAGCTTTGCCTGAGATCTCTGACATAGAGTTCAGACTGCCTTTTCGTCGGATATCGACTGACGCCTAGGCTGGCTCGATGAGTTCCGACGCGTGTATCGGCAATTCAGTGTAGCTGCTCGATTTTCACGAATCAAAATGTCTAGACTAGGGCCACAGGAATGTTTCCTTTTGTCCGCCATTCGCGGCGATGATGCGGAGAAAGCATCTCAAACAGAGATCAGCGTCGGCAGTCAGACGGGAGTGGAAAGCTCGGACGTGGATGCAACCGTGGTGCTTCAAGGTCGCCCACAGTAGTGCCTCCAGTTCTTCTTTTCAGTTGCGTTGTTTCCTTCTCGGTCTGGCTTGGAGACAACTTGCAGTGTGCCAATACTATTTGGAATTTTAAAATCTATAGGCAGCTTGGACAATTTGTTTTGAGGTGGAGAATTTTAAAGTCAGGAAGGTACTCATAAGCGAGCTGAATGGCATTCGGTAGAACTCGAAATATTTCGTAGAGTGACACTTTAGTTGTACATGAAATAAATATCTGTGACTTTCATCTCTATCTGTGTGACGTATGTTTATTTTTCTGGTAGGAAATTAACCACGAAAGAGCGTGAATAATTCGTCTTTATGGCCACCGTGTCACTTCGCCTTATATCCGCCATTTTGCCGTCCGCGCAAGAACAGCAAGATGGCGTTAGTCTGGCTTTAGCCGTAGGATTCACATATAACAATCCGTGCTAAAGCCAACGTTATGGAACCTTACTAGCGTCCTTGAAGTTATATAAACCTTTACTCTAAGATGTTTAAAGTATTGCATTTATTCTTTCTGTTAATAACTCATAATATAAGCGTGCAATTATTCTCATGAGAAATGAAAGTGACAAGTGAGAGATGAGGCACTCAGCTGCATTTCATTACTGCTGTGATCATAATTCATCATGTTGCTTGTTCTCAGACGATTGGTCGGTCAATGCAGAACGTGTGTGTACACAGCCAGTTGTTCGAACAAGACACTGTTACTTCCTAAACTGAAGGTACTGGGTGAATAAATATTCTTATTTATTTGTAAGTGCTCAACTTCCGATAAACGAATCAAAGGGCCCCTTCTTAGAAAACCTGTGTAAACTGGACACTGTTAACACTTTTAATGGACTTATTGGAGAGCCGAGAAACATTATTTAGAAAAATGTCTGCCTGCCTATTCGTTTGCAACGAGGCCAAATAGACGTGTCAGAACCTATACGTCATAACTTCCATAAATACTGTGCATTTTCTGAAGACGTTCCGAAAGATTTCTTTACCTGTTATTCAGACATAAGCGGACTGTCTGTTGTGATCCCTCGGCCGCCCTGTACTTCTGCCTCGGTGTATAGCGTCACATTTTGTTTGTGAGCCTCCATTTATTCATGTTTTAGTGTTCCACCGACCCGGCTCTTCCTGCAGCTGTACTTAGGGAAATAAAATAAGTAAGTAATATATGACACAAACTCCGCCCTAAGTGCAACAATTTATTGTAGTTCTTTCGTCTTCCTTTCTTTTACACTACATGTTTCGGCCGTAAATGGCCATGATCAGGTGTATACTCTCACGTAGCTGCTACACTGCACGTAGTGCACGTGCACGTGCTGAGCACACGTATTAAAGATACGCAGCGGCACGCACACAGGGAGCCTACACAGAATAACACCTGAACAGTGCTGAAAACAAGAAGTAGCCGCTGCAGTACTATAGACATAGGGCGAGAACCCCTGAAAATTTTAAATTTTAAAATTTGAATACAAATTTTAAAGAAATTTTTAAATTGGAATTGAAGATTTTAAAAGTGCCAGTTTTTGAAAATCAAATTGACGTGTGTAGGTAACAAAGATTTTGTACATATCTGACAGATATGAGCGGGGAGGATTCTGATGTATGGAAACCTGTTAGCAACAAAGAAATGAACAATTGGGAAGACTAGTGTTTTCTGAATTTTAAACTAAGTGCAGTGTAACAGCTACGTGAGAGTATACACCTGATGATGGCCATTTACGGCCGAAACATGTAGTGTAGAAGAAAGGAAGACGAAAGAACTACAGTAAATTGTTGCACTTAAGACGGAGTTTGTGTCATATATTGTGTAGAGTGTAGCAGGATGCTTAAATATGATACTGAAAATAAGTAAGATTTGAGGTTTTCACGGCCGTGACTATGAAAAATGCCGTCTTCCGGAATGTGGCGCCGTGTAAATCCTGCATGAACCGACGTTTAGGAGGAACATTTCGCCTCAGTCTTCAGAGTAGAAAGATCCGCGAGCGAGGAACCAGCAGTCTGCAGCCACCTGCTCACGCTGCTTCCTCGAGCGCGGATTTTGTTATCCTGAAGATGGAGGCGATAAGTTCCTCCTTAACGTCGGTTAACACAAGATTTACACGGCGTCACATCCAAGAAGACGGCATTTTTCAAATTCAAATAAGTTTTCATTAAAGTGCTTTTCAGAAAACTGCTTTCTACGCGTACATTACGGACTCCACTTCCGCTTACAGAGTTACCAGTATTTCACAGAAACTTCCGGCGTTATGACTGATTCTCGACAGTACAGGCATGCCTGAAACATTACATACGCAAATAATTGCTATTTTGAAAAAGAAAATCAGTTCTTATTATATATAAGATAATTTCATCTATTGGTCTTCGTTTTCCCGTCACTTCCTCTCCTTGTCAGCTTGTTAAATGATCATAATCAGTATTATAATGCAAAAGCGAACTATGAGCACGTTTGCCTTCTCTTGCAATAGATCGGTACCTAGAACCACGCTGTAAAGCAGCAGGACACTGGTTATATATGTGTGTAAGCCTCTGAGTGTCGTAGTGAATACATTTGTTTATTTGAATGCAGTTTAGGGGCACTTTCGATAACGTTTCGGCTAAAGGGAATATGTACCGTCTTCATGTGGCTGACTAGAATGCGTAAGAAAATATTCATAATACTATTATAATAAGATTTCAATATATCGGTACAGCTCACGAGCAACCCTCTAGCCAACTTCTTGTCCTGAGAATATTGCTACAGTCTTGCTACAGTCTTCATTTTGGTCGACGGGAAATATATATTCATCTCCTTGTCATAATACGAGTAAATAAATGTATTATTCGAGATTACTGGGTTTTCGAACTTTCTCTGTCTGCCGGTATTATAAATAGCCGAGCGTTTCGGAAAGTGTTTGAGTCTTCGAAACACTGAGTTGTTTACAATACCGTACGATCGATAACGTAAGAAAACCCAACACCGTCAGAACCCTTTAAGGTTCGGCCACACAGAGCGCTACGCTATGTTCGCTACGTACGCTGTGTACAGTCTGCGACGTAGGTAACATAGGGAACATAGCGTACGTAGCGCTCTGTGTGGGCGAACCTTTGGATGGAATGCCTTTCCTTAGTGCAGATACTGTTGCTACAGTCCTTAACGATCCTAGATGACATTTCTAGGAGACCAAAACTTTTCTCTGTCACTACAGATGGTCCTCACATTCTCTGAAATGACCACGAAAAAAAAAAAAGGATCATTGAAACTCCATGTAAGTGGTGAGAAAGATATGACGCTGTCCGCTGATGATTCCTGGGGTATAAGCTGCAAGGTAAAGATAGCGAGAAGCCGAGAGGGAGAGACGTTACAGACACGGGCCTGGGCCTGGGCCTGGTGTTCGAGTATGGAAAGCCGAGCACTGTGTGGCTGCGAGTGTTTGACTTCTTTCCGGAATATTTCATCCTAGCTTTTCTTTCTTCTTGTAGGCTTTTCGATAGAAGTCTGAGAAGAGGTAGAGGAAGATGATTACGTTGCTGATGAAGAAGAAGGTCAAGGCCTTTGGGAACTTGCAGTCGTAGGCCAGAAGGCAGAGCAGGTACGTGAGCATGATGCAGAACTGCGCCTGTACAAAATTCATGACGAGTCTTTAGAATTTCAGAAACAGTCTTCACACTTCGCTTCCAGGCCATCAAATAACAGAATAATTCAATTCAAATCTGAGCCATAGCAAACTCATAGCTGGGTTACCTGTACAGTAAGATGCAAAACAATGCTTGTAGACAGACTCTTGTGTTTCTCTTAGATATTGGAATTTGTCGAAAGATAATTAATACATAAGATTTTCAGTTTACGTTACATTTCTGAAAACACGAACTTTGTTACGAAGCCGGGGGTAAATGACTCTTGATAATGAGGAATCCTTGTGGATTTTACGGTCAGAATTAGATAATAAAATATTAAAGTTCATAATATGATATTAATATGAGCAAGAACTGCTGCGAATACCAAAAGTAAAGTACAGAATGATGAGTAACAATACATTTAAAGGTATCTGAACCCGTAAGTAAAGTAAAGCTATCCCTGTACCAGGCCGTGAAGGCCCATAGGGTTGTGAGATGTTGAGGTTCCCACATTTTGTAGATAGTCGGCTCACAGATGGCGGTGAGGTTGTCAGCCCTACGCGCCGGCCGCCCTTTACCCCCAGGAATATTTCTGGTACTCATTTCTGTTAGAGGCTAAGTCGACCCCAGGGCCATAATACGGCTGGAAAGATTAGGTCAATTGAAAAATCCCCCTCATCAGGACTCGAACCAGCGATCTTCTGGCTTGTAGCATAGTGCCTCAACCAACTACGCTACCGCGTGTTCCGAACCAGAACATGTTGAATAATAATTCAAGATGAATTAAGTGACAGAGGAGAACAGTAAGGTGCATGAGAATACTTGTGTACTGCTATTGGAGCTAGAGGTCTCAATCTAACTGGAGAAACATTGATAGAAAATGTTGAAGAGAAATTCGTCTGTACAAATTTTATGCTTCTGGACATTACCCATCGCCCTGTCTTCATCTAAACACCTTCCTGTTTATTTTACAAAACACAGCGTTTCGGAGACTGGATTCTGTCTCCGTCTTCAGGTAAAACCTACTAATTTGGGCCTAATCGATAGAGTTACTCCCTGTCTGCGGACCAAGATTAGCTCTATCCAATCGGCCCAACTGAGTAGGTTTTACCTGAAGACGGAGACAGAATCCAGTCTCCGAAACGATGTGTTTTGTAAAATAAACAGAACGGTGTTTAGATAAAGACAGAGCGATGGGTAATGTCCAGAAATATAAAATTTGTACTAATGTACCTTCGTCACAAACTTTAGAAATTCTATTGTTACGTCCTCACTTCGGAGGTCGAGGTATTACTGTTGTAGCTCCTGTTGATAGGAGCTAGACCGAACTGAGTTCGAACAGAATTACTATAATGAGTTCTTAACTTCTGGAATCAATTGATTTGACAAGGATCTACATGAAGCAGATGAGCATCTCACCAGTTGTATCCAAGTCATGTACTTCTTCCACCACAGATATTTCTGGTATTTCGGCCCCATCGCTGCCATCATGTAGTAGAAATACATTACGACATGCACCAATGAGTTGAGAAACCCGATCACCAGTCCTTGTTCACCTGCAAACAGGCATGGGTCAGTACCTGAGCTCTGCGTTCCCGTGTCTTGTGTATGGGAGTGCGTTTTACACTCTGGTAAAGCTCTAGTACTTAGAGCTGACAGTCCTCCGACGCGCAGTAGGAGAAGTATTGGTAGTGGCGGGGAGAGCTCCAGTGTGGCGGGGAATGCNAAGTTAGGAGGGGAATGCAGTACAGGCGTTCTCAAAAGGAAATACCTTCTTACCTCAGTGTGTTGCATAGTGTTGGTGGTTTAGTCTCGTTGATCACACATCCGATGTTAAGTTTTAAGTGCCGAATGTCAGACTGTTATGCACTATACACTATTATACACTTCTCACTGTTACATACATGAAGAGTTTATTTACATATTACACGGGTCTATTCTAAAGGGGCAACACCGGCAATGTCCCCATGCCTGTCCCTCCTCGTCACCACCAGATGAATCGGAGCTATCATCAGAACTGTATCACTATCACCGCCAACATGGAAGACGAACTCCCGTCCTGCGTCCAAAAGGCCTTCCCGTGCCATTTATTGTTGCTCAATGTTCCTTGCATGTCGGCATCTACGTTGCCATTCTTCTACAGTTATGGAAGCCAATTTTTGTTCTGCCAGTTTAATGACGTCATCCATCTTAAATGTGGTATTGTTTTGAGCAACTCAATATTTTACGGTGGCCCATATGAACTCAGTTGGGTTAAGTTGTGGGTGATACGTAGGGAGTCGTAAAATATTGTGATTCTGTTCTGCAAAGATTCCATCTATTTTATAGGAAAGGTATTTCGGTTTGAGTGGTAGAATCATATTATATATGTCTGGATTCCGCAATGATGAGAAATCAGTGTTACTGAAGGTAATAGATGGAAGGTGATATTTTAGCCAGGATATCATAAAATCTCTTCTTGAATTTGAGTTATGGGCTCTGTTTAGTTGTACATTATGGTGGGGATATTTATCAATGACAAGGACAGAATTCGGGGGAAGGTTACGAATAAGCCGCTCCTTTAACCATTTTTCATAATTGGTGTAGTTCATGTCACTGTGGTAGTCTCCTGTTTTTTGGTGGGATTTGAAGCGGACATAGGCATTAGGGATGAAACCTTGCTCTCCTCCTGCATGGATAACAATGAGCCGTTGGCCTTTGGACACAGGGGAAAATAATCCCTGGATGGATCCATCACTCCATGCATATGGGGCGGTGTGCGATGAATGAATATAGGTTTCATCCATGTAGATGATTGGGTGGCCCTCTTCCCTATATTCTTTAATTTGCCACAAATACTGAAGACGTTTGGCTCTGATAAAAAAACGGTCTGTGTGTATTCGATTTGTCGCTGTTGGGACTCGGCAATTTCCATCGTAGCCGTTGTGTGGCGAAGGACGTAAGGTAACGCGTCACAATATTAATACAGTAATTAGAGAATAATGCACTCAAATACGACTCCAAGAGTAAAAACTTTTTAACTTGACTGTACAAGGAAGAATGCTCTTTTGACGTCCACTCGCACTGAATTCAGACGAATGACTAATCACACAACACCCCTCAACTTTCACGAATGGGCCTGCCCATCCACTGCGCAGCTTTTCATGGACTGTCAGCTCTAAGTACTAGAGTACTAGACCGACGAAATCGGTTGAACTCAGGAAAATTCAAATTAAATACTCTTCAAGAATCAGTTCACTAGCCTGCACACAAGCTCGCTCAAATTTCCATGCTGCTGCTTGCATAAGCCAATCGTCCAAGTGTAAAGGACAGATCGAAAGCCGAAAGTATCTCTTACTAAGAACATGCATAGCTCAGCGAAGTCACAGATAATGGGAATGTTGTTATGAAACACAACAAAAGCCCTAACTGCGGTGTTTTCATATCATTACAGGTCTAAGTGCGTAGCACATACATATCTTGTTCCGTGGGTTCCCTGTTCGAGTCCCAGAAGGCGGTGTTCCGAGTCGCATTTGCAGTATTTAGTTACATGAGGTACAAAAAAAACAAAGTCCGTGGTTTTAGTCCGCAAGCGAACTATACCGATCGAACGATTGCCGCTTGTCGGCGAAGTTAGTACCAAGTTTAGCGGAGAGAGGGTGTCGCGTGGTCAGCGCAACGAATCCCCACTGCCGTTAATCTCGGTTTTCTAGACCGGAGCCGCTACTTTTCAATTCACATAGCTCCTCAGTTATCCTCACGAGGCTGAGTGGACCCCGTTCCAGACCCACTACTACTCAGAAAATCTGGTAGCGCCGGGAATCGAACCTGGGACCTCTGGATCTGTAGCCAGGAACTCTGACCACTAGACCACAGAGGTCTTACATGAGTTACATGTTGGGAAAGTAATTTAAAGGCGCCACTATCGCCTGTTTCTACTTATTCGTCTCTTGAGGATTAACGATTTAATTTATGGACTTTATGTTACAAATTCTACAGTTTTCGGTTTACGAGTAATACACAACAGAATATAAAATGAGTATAGACGTCCTTAAGGTCTAATACTTTTGCTGTATTTACTTGTTTAACTTGTCTGTATATCAAATGAATAAAATGAAGCCGGTATTCATACTATTGCGCATAAGGGGGCTTCCAAAAGGCTAATCTGTACCGCAACAAAAATTTATCCCCAGTCTTCTGTTATAATGTACATATTCCGTAGCTACTGAATTTAAAAGAAATTCACGAAGTGGTTGTGGAAATATTGGTATGGCCCAACGACGGGCCGATGGTCTTCGTTTCGAGCTTTAAGCATAGAAGCCTGTCCGCTCCTCCCGATATTCACGTGTAACTTTGTGCGATGTTAGCCAGCAACAACTTGGAGTCTAAACGTTGCTCCTATAAACTTAAATTAATCTAAGACTCGGAGAAATGTCATGTGATACATTTCAAAGTGTTAGGAACTCCCCGGAAGTGAGAGCTTCTCACCTGGCAGAAATTTGAGGTATCCCCAGGAGAACAGAGCAGTGATTGTGTGGTGATACACGTGCAGAAACGTCACCTGATTCTGTTTCTTCCTTAGAACGAAGAACACCTGCAGGAAATAAAATTCAGTTATACCATTATAAAGCGATCGTTACTTTTTGTTGTTTTGATTAATGAAGCGTGAAACAGCCGCCATATTTGGAATGATATAAAAAGTACCCCTCAGTTTGACCTCCTCCATTGACGACTGTCGCTATCGGACAAGTTCAACAGTGACAAGAGTCAGATTTTGAAAAGAAGATGTTGTACTCTGGCACCCCGTAGTTTCCGCTGCGCTGCAGTAGCTTCAAGCAAATTACGTCTCCTTAGGAGGATCTGCTGTGACGCACGGAAGGAAGTCATTCAGACGAACACAGTGACTTTCGACAATTGTACTCAGTGTATTCATAATTTTTATTTGTCTTTGCCCATATATAAATTTGTTGAGTGAACCGGCGTAGCACAGTCGGTATAGCGACTGGCTACAGACTGGACGACCGAGGGGTCGGGTTTCGAGTCCTAGTAGGGTCACAATTTTCTGTTCTCCATATCGTCCAGACCGGCTCTGGGGCCCAATCAGCCCCCTTTCCAATGGGTACCGGGGGACCTTTCCCCGGAATAAAGCGGCAGTGGCGTGAAGCTGACCACTCACCTCCAACTAGTGACGAAGTCATTAAAATATGGGTCTATAAATCCACGCCTTCATGGCGTAGTGCTTAATTAGTTAAGCACAGGGACAAGTTTATAATTTTTTTTAATTCCCTAATTAGATAAATTTTACAGTTTTCACAGAGACAGTCCAAAACTGGAGGACTAAAAGGAGACACGAGTTTTTTTGGAAAACACACTAAAGCCTGTCTCTAGATTCAACACAATGTATGCGTTTATTGTTTAACTGTCCACTATCACCGTACAAATATTTATCGTGAAGGACTAGTTCTGGTGAAAGTTGTTTCAGTGGCTTTTACGAAAGACCTCCGGCTTCAAGCTGCGCAACAATGATGATAAAGTTCTTCTCCTGCGGTACGTGTAGCCACGTGTCAATGTGGCGACGCGCCTCCGTCTAGTGGCGATGCTGAGCTCATTGCATCTGCTGCAGAGGTTCAGGAAAGAGGAATTCAAGTTCGGCTGCAGATATTTTTCGGATATTACATGATATTTTATTATCTGTGGTCTAGTGGTCAGAGTTCCTACCTAGAGATCCAGAGGTCCCGGGTTCGATTCCCGGCGCTACCAGGTTTTCTGAGTAGTGTGTCTGGAACGGGATCCACTAAGCTTCTTGAGGATAATTGAGGAGCTATTTCAAGAAAATGACAGCTCCGGCCAAGAAAACCGAGATTAAACGCCGTGGGGATCCGCTTCCGCTGACCAGGTGGAAGCCTTTATCCGCAAAAGGTAGCGGTGGTCACTCGGTCGGTATAGTTCGCTTGCGGACTACAGGCCACAGAGTTTGTTTTTTATGTTATTTTTCCCCCAGTGGTTCTTCCAGCCTGTTCAGGGCCCAGGCCTCTTATGCAGTTCCGCAATCATTTTTCACAGACGGTAGGACTCCTCAGACGAGTGATCAGCTCGTCGCAAGGCCTCTACCTAAACACAGGACAACACAAACACAGAATAAATGCATATACACATAAAATCCATGCCTTAAATGGGATTCGAACCCACAATCCCATTGTTCGAGCGATCGAAGATAGCTCATGCCCTAGACCGCGCGGCTACTGTGACCGGCATAAATAATATATATATATATATATATATATATTAGTTTCTTGGGGTGGGGTGAGACAGTCCACTTGGTACGTCCGCCACTGTTTGGCCTATTGTACCAGCCCCGGATGACAGATGACGAGTGGAAGCAGTCGGTGAAATGAGAATTGGCAAGGGAAACCGAAGTACTCGAAGAAAATATGCCCAAGTGCCACTTTGTCCACCACAAATCCCACATGACCTGGTCTGAGCTCGAACCCGGGCCGCCGCGGTGGGAAGCCGGGGACAAACCGCCTGAGCCATGGCATGGCCTAGTTTATATTATACTCGTGTGTAATATAGCGCATATAGGCCCTGTTGCATTCGCAGGGAACTGAACTGCGGACGGAGTTTACAGCTGCACAAAAGAAAGTCAAGTCCAACGAACTCCAGACCGGGCACGAATCAGTGTTAGTAATATTGCGTAAGAATCAGTAATTAATATTATTAACCCCGTCTTCTCTCTCCATAATTATGTCAAGTTAACACAGACACCTGACAATCCTGTAAGCATTTCAAGTCATCATCATCATCATCATCATCAGTAATCTGTCAAGACGACAGGTCCACAGTCTCTTTCAAAACAATTCCTACAATTAATTAGATCTAGTGCTTTCTCCTTCAAATGACAGTATCCTCTTCTGTCCCCAAGGTCATCCAGCATCTTCTTACGTCTTCTTCCTCGTCTTCTTGTCACTTCTATCCGCCCCTCTATCTTTCCTTCGATAGCTTCTTTTAGAAGGCAGTTTCTGCGTAAAACATGACCAATCCAATTAGCCTTCCGTTTTCTTATTTCATGTAGGATATTCCTCTGCTCACTGACTCTAATTAACACTTCTTCATTTCTCACATAATCGGTCCAACTGATCTTCTCCATTCTTCTCCAACACCACATTTCGAAACTTTCCAGATGTTTCTGATCTACTGCCCTAAGTGTCCATGTTTCAGCCCCACACAGAGCTATGCTCCAAATGTAGCATTTCACTACATTTCAAGTACCGGTATAGAATTTTTCTCGCGAGGGCCTGTGGTTAACGGCAGGTTGGAAATGGCTCCATCCGGCACGCGAGTAAATGTGATAACCACTCTCTACTTCAAAGTGTTATAAGGCGCGTGACTTTATACCTCTGACCTTCTTTACATTCTTAGTGAAGCGTGGCGTGGTTTTCATCTCTTCTCGTGGAATACGTAAGGATCCCATTGAACTGGTTCTGTTTGTCCCATAAATAAGTATGCCAGTGGGCATCTCGTCTTTACACAGAGTCACGCTGTAGCCGCGGCGGGAGACATTTGAGTTGCAGCTAATAAAAATTCCAAATCTGTTATTTTGTCAGTTGATTGCGCTTCCTTCCGCTTCAGCTGAGTGCAGTAGTGAACGTCTTACCTAATGCAGGGCTATCTTAATTATATTAATTACGTACAATCTTCGACTGCAATTCAATTGGGATAACATAGCTCCCTGGAAAATAAATTACAGTTTCACAACGCCACAGAGCACAGGGCTGCAATGAATATAAATTCTAGGTAGGACGGCGATAATTAAAGTCTCTAAAATATGGATCCATACTTGGGATATGAGGCGGTCACGGTAGCCGAGCGGTCTAAGGCATGTACGTGGGGGCACCCAAAAGAAACCGAACTTATTTTTTTTTTAATTTATTTATTCAAATTTTAAGCACAAACCTTCAATCCCCTTCAAAGTACACTCCACTTACACTAATACACTTGTCTAGTCTTTTATTCCATTTTTCAAAACATTGTCCAAATTCATCTTTTGAGATGCTTGACAGCGCCTCCGTCGTTTTTTCCCTTCACCTCAGCAACATCAGCAAAACGCTGAAAAAAAGTTTTGATCATTTCGGGACTCTTCTTTCAAAGCACAGCATGCTTCCACGCGACCTTGTTTTTGTTCAGCAGTCAGCAGTCGTGGCACGAATTTCGCAGCCACCCTTTTCATTCCCAAATCTTCTGTCAAAATTCGCTGAACTGAGCTCCAAGTCACTCCCGACAGCTCCACAATTTCTTCAATGGTCCGTCGTCGATCTTCCTTGATGATTTCACGAATTTTTTCAACATTTTCATGTGTTCGGGCCATTGCAAAAACGACGATCACACAAAACAGTTGTCACTATAAACTCTGCCGAAACTAGTCCTTACCTTCTGAAGCAACGGTAGTCGGCTTATCGACTCAGGAATGTTAGCTCTATGCGCTCATAGCGGCAAAACGCGGTACTACAAAAGCTCTGCCCACAAAAAAAAATTAGTTCTGTTTCTTTTGGGTACCCCATCGTACTGTCTTCGCTCGCTTGGAAACCGGAATCGTGGGTTCGAATCCCACTCAGGGCATGGATGTTTAGTTTGTGCGTGAGCGTTTTTCTGTGTCTGTGTACAGGTAGAGGCCTTGCGACGAGCTGATCGCCCGCCCAAGGAGTCCTACCGAATGTGTAAGATGTAGAAAAACCGAAGTGAACGGAAAAGTTCATGGAGGTAGGCCTAAGCCCACTGGGGCTGTAGTGCCAAGAAAAAAAAAACTTTGGATATGCATACATTTGTGTGCAAATGCTCTTACAGAAACTTATTGAATTTATTTGGAATTGCATGTGTCATTCGATAGTAATGTAGAGAGTTGAGACTTATTTTATTTCTTTTTCTTGTCATTTATTATTTCAGGGGTGTAGCTCTTCCTCCCAGGAAAGAGCCCCTTAATAAAAACTGTATCTAATATCTTGTTACCATTTCCTACATCAGGTAGGAAGATAATGCTCTATAAAAGTACGCGGTAGCGTAGTTGGTTGAGGCACTATTCTACAAGCCGGAAGGTCGCGGGATCGAATCCCGATGATGTCACTGGATTTTTTTCAATTGACCTAATCTTTGCATCCGCATTATGGCCCTGGGGTCGACTCAGCCTCTAACAGAAATGAGTACCAGGAATATTCTTGGGGGCAAAGGGTGGCCGGCGCGTAAGGCTGACAAACTTACCGCCATCTTTGAGCCGACTGTCTAGAAAATGTGGGGACCTCAACATCTCACAACCCCATGGGCCTCCTCGTCCTGGTACAGGGATAGCTTTACTTACTTATATAAAAGGCCGCGCCATAGCGCAAGCGGTTAGTCGTTGGCTTCTCACATCGGCGGTCCTGGTTCGATCCCGGGTCTGGTCAAGTGGGGTTTTTGGGGCAGGTTTTCTCCGAGTACTTCGGTTTCCCCTGCCAATCTTCATTCCACCAATTGGTTCACAATCACCCTCACCTATCATCTGGTGCTGGTACAATAGGCCAGAAATGGCCGCAGTCCAACTCCACTAGCAATAAAAAATACTTAAAAGCCGATCGCGCTTGGCGGGTAATGGGTACCGTATACAAAATATAGGAAAAATTAACGACAACACTGTTCTCGTCTGTAATATCGTAACAGATCAGCTTCACAGTTAGTGATATTTTGCTGATGAAAGTGAGAACACTAAATTATGAGAGAAGACATGACAGTGACAGACGCGATGCTGCGGCATCAGAACTCGCCAGGTTGCTCCTGTGCCTAGCAGTAGGCTCGAAGGCGTGGTGTTCAGACAGCCCTGCTTTGGGTTTAGCCGCTAAACGCAGGTGCGTGGTCTGCTCCCTGGACAGGAGGAGGTCTGGGCGTGCAATTGAGGACAAACCGCGCTATCTGTGTCAGAATGGAACGCGAGAACGCACTCCTCCTCAGGGTTCCTTTCTAATTACTGTTACTTATCATTTCAAGCAGCCTGAAGCAGGAGATTCCTGAAACTGTTCTTGTCAGAGGTTACACCGAGGCATTCGTGACTAGACCTACTTTCTACTGAAAATTCCGTATAGTGAAAAAAGGAACTTGAAGTTCTGATGAAGGTCGCATCTTCATGCCACCTACAAGTAATTTCTTGACATAATTTTTGAAAGCTATCACTTATACTTGAAACTTACCGTATCTAATAGTTCAATCATTTTCGAAAAGAAGTACCACCATGCACCATTAGAAATCTGAAACAAGAGCAAAAAAATTAGGAAGAGACGGTAACATGATTCATAGTAAAACGTGAGACTAGTTAAGTGTGGTACACGGAAGGCGCCGCTAGGCGTGTTACGTGTACAAGTGACACAGTGATTCATGGGCATGACCAAGAAGTCTCTAAGCCGGACACATATTTTCGCTTACTGCCTTAACTTACGAGCGTAGTATAACAAGTGTTTTCGGTGTTACTGTACCATTCGCGGCGCGGTCGATACACGCAACTGTCGGTTTTGCAGCGAGCACATTGTAGTTGCACGTGTGCCCTCCTCTATGGTCTGGTGGTCAGAGTTCCTGCATACAGATCCAGAGGACCGGGATCGAATCCCGCTACCAGATTTTCTGAGAAGTAGTGGGTCTGAAACGGGGTCCACTCGGCCTCGTGAGAATAATTGAGGAGCTATTTCAAGGAAATAGCGGCTCCGGTCTAGAAAACCGAAATTAACGGCTGTGGGGATCCGTTGCGCTGACCATGCGACACTCTCTATCCGCTAAAGTTAGCACTAAATTCGCCGACAAGCGGCGGTCCCTCAGTCGGTATAGTTCGCTTGCGGACTCAAGCCACGGACTCCTTTTCTGTAGTTGTACGTATTTCTGCACGCTTTCGCCTGTTGAAAGCCGTTCCTCATTTTGTCCGGGTCATTTCCCTTCTCTTTCTTTATATTCTATTTTTGTGCATTTCGATGAAGTGGAATACGAAAGCACGTTAACATTCAGAAAACTGTACAAAGCTGAGTCTGTTCCCTGGGATCCGACACATCATAAGTATTAGGATAAACACACGAAATTCGACGTTTAGGAGAAATTAATGAAGGCTGTTGGCTTCTGGAATAACCCGGCGGGTTGCCCGTTTCTATATTTTGAAAAGGTATTGCAGGCTACGAAACACCAGTAGCCAAAACCCGCAGGGGAGTTGCCAGTCTTTTTTCAAGGTAACTTTCTTCGAATTGCTCGGAATGATTAAATCAATCAGGAATTCAAAATCTGTTGGTGGCATGCATGTACTGTCCACTAATTTCTTGGAACTCAAAGTCCCTTAAAATAAACTCGCGCCGTTATATACAGCTCTACACAACGGCGTTTGCCACAGGAAGTCTTTCGCGTGATGTCTTGTTCTATGGCGGGGTGTGGCATATGCACATACGCGCTGCGCCAGCTGCCTGTGAAGACATGTTCCTACCAGTAGCTGCGAACATGCAACCTGCTCATTCAAATGTTCGCCTGAACGCCGTAATATGCAAGTTGAAGCCCTCTTACGTTACAGAGGAATGCGCATGCGTGTACCCGGCTTAACACGTGAACTTTCATTTTATGAACAATATCTGGAAGCTAGATATGTTTGTATGTGAAGGTGTAAAGGAAAGTTGTGCGTCGTCCTTATGTATCCGGTTACACTGGGACACTGGTCAATTTGTACATAGTTTCTGCGTCAATTGAGAACTGGTGAAGTGAGTCTGAATAAGGGTCATTTGAAACGTGGAGGGAAGCAACGCTATCTTATCGGGGCACTGTACTGGACACACTGACGAAAGCCATGGGAAACTCCACTTATTATAGGTAGTGTAAATGTGAGTCACTTTATCGCGTTGCAGCAAGGAGGTTGTTGTTTGCCTGAACAAAATTTAGCGATATTGAGATCATGGTCATGATTACTGTTGGTTCACATAACAAGTCAGAGATAATGAACCGTCGAAACTTTTGTCATTCTTTATCTTCAAGGTTCAGTCACCAATATCTTTTGTGTGTGTAGGAAGACCTAATGGTGGAACCTTCCATGTTCTCAGGGACAAGGAGTCAGCTCAACTACAGTGACCATGTACTCAGAAGTTGGGGTTTCAAATCATTCAACTCAAAGAATGCATTCTGGCGTTTGCTGATATTTATGGATTTTGTTGCAACCAAACACGGGAATTGCGACTGTACATAGAAAATTTTAAGTAATATCCTGGCACACAACAGAGGTAATACATCAAATGACAGAAATGAACCCTAGGGACAAAGACGTCGAACTGCAGTAATTGTTTAATATGGAAAGTACATGGATCGTTCTTATGTAACTCTCGCCTGACCTGCAGGAGCTCCACACTTTTTGTCGCATATCTCGTCTACAGCGGACGAAATGCTTTCTTCTTCTTGAAACTCTTACGGCACGGCCCGCTCCCTTGAAATGTCTTTGAGTGATTCTGTTTGTTGCAAACATGGTCTTAGCCTGCTAAATACTCTAACAAAATAATTAAATTAAGTAACCAACAAGCCAACCAACTAACTGCATACAACACAGTGAATTATGGGAAGTTAAAAGGTAGGAAGTTCTATGCCGTGTTCAGATATATCTGACCGCATTACGTTTGTTACACTCTAACGAATTATATTTCTGGAGCTCCTGAAGATCTGCTGGCATATCTGCGACGTAACCCTAAAGGATATATCAGTAGGTGTCAGACCAGGGAATCTGGTAAATTATGCCTTCGGAATTGTTACAATAACACGTCGTCCACTGTAAAATATTTAAGAGAACAAATCAAATTAGATGCATAATATTACATGTTTCGGCCCTTTGGGGTTATTCTCAGGGGATTGATAACAAGAGTTAATTAAATCTAAACTTGTTGTAGATACTAAAATATTGTTCAGAGTTGTAAGTAATAAAGTTTTCTAACGGATTCCTTAAAAGATTTTACAGCACAGTATAGTTCATTAGACATTCTTTGTACACAGCATGTTTGCCTTATGTTTGTGCGTGTTGTTAGCCTATTTAGGTTAATAGGAATTACTAGGGTTTGGACTTGGTCCATCGTGCTGTATTCTAAAAAAATAGAGAAAACAGTGTTTCGGAAATTAGATCTGTTTCCGTCTTCAGACGATGGGTGAGACACTTCTGTTGGGTCCCTCAGAAAGAGCTAACATTAATTACTGGGGAAACTATGTCAATACAGCTATCTGCCTATCTATCGAAGGCTCTATAGTCCTTTGTAGGACCTTGGCCGCATTTTCAGTTTCTTAATCCAATACACAGTTCGTTAGAATCTTGGAAGGGAATCAGCCCGTCGCAAGGCCGCAACCTATACACAGAACAACACAAACAGGGAATAAACGCACACAGACATCCATGCCTTGAATGGGATTCGAACCCTCGAACCCCTGATCCCAGGGCTTGATCTTGCGTTACACTGCGTGGCCATTGTGCCCGGCTGTTAGCATAGCTACAGCTGTATACGTACCTAGACCAGGCTTTGTCAGTGGGAGATAACAAGAAACATACAAAATAAGAATTGGGATGAAGCATGTACAAACATGAAAATAAGATAGGAAAGTATGTGGAAATTCTATGCAACAAAACTAGCCGACAAGCCAGTTCCATGAAAACCAAAGCATAGGATTAATTGCAGAATGTTATGAACCCATTTGTTTTCCTACCGCTAGCCCCATCTGTTGAATAAAATCTGAACCCTCAGGAATAAATCCAATAGAAGCCCATGAAGAATTTATGAGATCATACTGATCGTCTCTATAAGTTAGTAACCTCATTGCTGACAAGGGGAATCGAGACTGGATTGTCTGATTGGATTGGTTAAGTATGCCACATGGGCGTATTCCTTTCATATCCGATACCAGCTGCTGTTACTTCCTGAGAGGACCCCTCACACGAGGACAGAAACAAATGCAGTTTAAAAACATTGTGTTCTCTAGTTTATTACCAGACGATGGACAAGTACAAAAACCCAGTACCATGTGCTATGCTCGGACCATGGTCAGAACGCTTATGTTGCTGTTTGTTAGAAACGTTTGATTGTGCCATAGGTTCTGTGTAGTATCAGTGTGAATACTGAACTGGAAGTTGTTGAGGTGGTGAATCCCATGCTAAAATATGCCTTTGGACTTTCGTAAACAATCCATAACGTAGGCACTTTCTCGATCAGAAATCGTTACGGCAGTGTTGCGGTGGGCCATCCTGTTGAAAACGAATGTAGTTTCGAAGTCTTCAACAAGTTCGGGCATTAAATAATTTTTCACCGTGCGCAAGTTCACAAATCTGTTTACAGTTTGATTCAAAAAAGAAAAACGAACGGTAACCCTTTTTTACTTTTATTTGGGTGGCGTGAGACTGAATCCGCTTAGTACGTCGGCCAGTAATGGCCTATTGAACCAGCCTCAAATGATAGATGATGATGATGATGATGATGATGTGTGGAGACGTCGGTAGAATGAGAATTGGCAGGGGAAAGGGAAATACTAGGAAATAAGCTACCCTAGTGCCACTCTGTCCACCACAAATCCTACATCACGTAACCTGGGCTCGAAGCCGGCGCCTAACTGCCTGAGCCTCGTTCTGTGACAGTGCGGGACTCTCTTGCACCTCCAAATGTAAAGCGATTTTGTTCTTGCCCCGCCACCTTCACCTGACGAGAGCCGATATTCGCTGCCATATTGAACGTTCCTAGAGGCCAAAGGATTTCGTGTTTCACGGTTCAACCATATAAGTCAGAAGGTGACTGCTTGCACCATCTGAGCCATATAGCTATGTGCGTAAAGTATTCCGTTGTGCTGGTCCTGGTACTGATATGTGACCTTGGCTACTGTGTTTCTGTGGGCACAAACACATTCTTTCTAACAAATATTTATGCCACGCGTTTGATGGATCTGGAGCCGAAGCGACTGGCTACGGGCTGGACGACCGAGGGGTCTGAGTTCGGGTCTCTGTAGGGTCAAGAATTTTCTCTTCTCAACGTCGTCCAGACGGGCTCTGGGGTCCACCCAGCCTCCTATCCAATTGACACCGGGGGCTCTGAACACTCACCTCCAGCATAGTGCCTCAACCAACTACGCTACGCGTGCCCAATTACACATGCATGCTCTTCTTAACTGGTAGGCGGCCCACACAAGTACGAGTCTGGCTCGCGAGGAGCCGGGCTCGGATTAATTTCACCACACACGGACGAGTTTGGCTCATTAGAACCCGAGCCGAGTCGGACTCGCGAGCCAGGCTCGTACGTGTATTGGCCCCCTAACTGACGGAGGAATTTATGGAGGGTACCCTGACAAGTTCTCTTGATTCAGTGCAAAGGAACAAAATGAGCGCAGGGCCTGTCTTCATTGCCTTCCCGCAGGAAATGAAGTTGGTGTACAGCAGTACTTTGGTTAGTCGCTCGTTGACGCTCGGTCGTGTGATCCTCGTCGCTTTCCTCATCCAGTATATTCTGGTATCTTTTGGTCTATCACCGCAATTTCCTCAGTAATTCCTTCCCTGTACTCTTCATTTTAATTGTAATATTGAAGAGTACTGTCGATATATGAAAATTTATCGAGATTCCCGACGAGGTGCATTTAAAATGTGGCGCCATTTTCACTGTCGGCCCTATTCGGCACCCTCAGGTCATGAGTGTTCAAACCACGGTGAGCATAGCAGTTCTCAATCGTCTTGGTGCTTATTCTTCTCCAGTTATCGGCAACATATTGTACTGGCAGTAAAGCATCAATCCTTGCACTGGCCTCCTTAGCTGTTGAAGATGCTGTGAGATTTCCTTGAATTGTTTCGAGGAGGTAGTTTACAAACTGTGCGCCATATAANCAAGGTATAAAAACAGTTGCTTTATGAGGAATTAGTTCGTACCATTGAATATTTGACGCAATAGACAAGGTGTCGCAGAAACCGATGTTGCTATAACCAAGTTTTACTGTATCTGCATGAGGATCTACTGCACAGTTTTCTAGAACTAGTGGAACTTTCCTTGATTTCCGTTGTACGTAATTCCACGTCGCAATTCATTAGCCATTTGTTAAAAATTTTAGATGTCAACCACACTTTTTATTAGCATAGTACAGAACTGGTACACTGCCCATGCTAATCCCGACGCCCACCGCTTTTACCAATAACCAGCTGCTTCCGTTTATCAGTGCTGACATGTTTGAACAGCACAAGACCGTAACACAATCAATTCCTTTCTTTGAACCAGGTATATTTCTTTGTTTGTAGCTTAAGGATCCGGCCAGCATGCATGATAAAATAAACCTGTTCTATGGGCATTTTGTGTATTGTCTGTGCAAAATTCCCGAAGTTTTGTACCTTTGTGGGTTTCTGTTGTTCTGCACTTACAGTATCAGCACTGTCCTTGCCGTGGGCCTTCCTGAATTTTAACCCAAACCTTTATTTCCATCGAGACAAAAACCAGCTGTTGCTCTGAAATCAATATGACACAGCTATTGAGCCAACGCCTCTGTCTCGCTTTTCAACATTGGACCACTGATTGAGGGCCTCCTCAACATCTTCCATTTTTGGGGAAGTTCCGTATTATCCGAGGCCTAATGTCCACTCATCTCACAGTTACTCTTGCCGCTGTGTAACGCTTGCAGTTGTAGATTTCGGTGCTACAGATATCTCTCTCAGTTTGCGAGGACTCATGATAGGCGGTTGGTTTGAATTTTTTCAAGTAAGGCAATTTTATTAGTGATTGTTATATCTCTCCTAGGCACTTCGGCCGTGATCTAAACAACCCTGCACACCCCACTGTAGACCCACAAGCGCAGTCACTGCAAGCCTGAGAGTGACTGTAGCTGGGTGCTCCTTTATACTGAGTCAGTTACTCATTGACGTAGTAATCAGAAGTGCGTTATGTGGGAGCTACTGGTGAAATCAAATGGCGTGGTGTCTCGAATAAGTGAAGCGTAGTCTGGTTATATTCGTGGTTTGTTTTTGTACTCCAGTACTTGCCCCAATTAACCGGAATCCACCGTATTTGGACATTATGAACAAATACGCCACACTTCTTTCCCATGTATATTTTGTGGTCTTTCCTCATAAAAATATTCAGCCACAAATTATTACGAATGATCTCAAATGAACCGATTTGAGTGAATCTTCCCAAAATTAACAACTTCTATCTCTTGTCACAGTTTCTACGTTGATCAACGCTTATATTTTACATTACAGTTTCACTGCCGCCTGGTGGTACTTTCTGTAACTAGTGATAGCTATGCCTTTTGCATAAAGACAGAATGTCAAAGCTCACACTTTCAAGTACATTCACACAAGCATACGCATGAAGCACACTTTCAAGGTGATTGCATACAGCCTATCATTTCAGTGCTTAGATAGCTCATAGTTTTATATATTATACAGAATATCAATATTTTATATTATGAAGTACTCCATTCTAATACACGTACTGTTACTTCTGTACGGCACGTGTTACGTGACCTCCTGACGTTTTCGCAACTTTTGGTGAAACCGAAGCGCATTTGCTTCACTTAATCCTGTTTCTTTGATGGCTTTGTCTCTGAAATTCCTTAACGTACTTCAAGCCACATATTCCCACAAAGCACTTCTGAACAAGTTTCTCACTGTGCCCATCAAAATCCGCGCTTCCATCACGGAACGGTCCCACACCGAGAGTTCCGCAGCGTTCACTCTGTGTTGTTCCAAAATGTAGAATCTTCACAGACGAGTACATGCGCTGTCACATACAGTAATTTCACTAAATTATTCACCGGTTCTTTGAAGCACTGAAATCAATTCCTCAAGAGATCATCTCCTTACGGAGGCACCCTGATATACATTAATGCAAAACTAAAGTTTAATAAATAAATGAACGATTATGTAACTCTCCGTTAAAAAGTGAAGATTTGGTTCCTTGGTCAAGAAATCCGTGTTTTGTCAGTGACAGGTCTTGCAGGTCTCCTGTTCGTGTTGTGGCAGAAAAATGTTGACATTTCGCTTCTGTAGCATTGTGACGAAGGAACACTCTTCTTTTTATGTCTGTATAATTTTGTGAGCTTTACTGCGAGACAAACTTTCATTCTTCTGCATTTATATTGTGCTGAGCAGAACACATACATGTGCAGCCTATCACTTCCCTCGTGGCGCCTTGGCAACTACGAAGCAGATGAAACCAGTAGCACGGCGACTAAAAGTGAATTGTGAGAGCAGCAGCTGGTAGCTATTCATGGCAGCGTGAATATTGTGCATCCTGGTGCACGGGTTTGCGCATAAGTACACCCCTATTTAGAAAGTAAAAACGCATCCGAAAGGAGCATGACAGATTGTTTCAGATGCTATAGCGAAGTGTGGTGAAGCGGGGTTAATTTCCGGCTAGAAATGGAATCAAATGTCAAAATCCGTAAACCCAAAGTGGAAGCTTGTGAAGACGTGTATAGTGCATACTGACGTAAATTCCCAGTGTGAGGCAGAAAATCAGCGCATTGGAGTTTTTCTCACATATTATCAACACTCGCTCATCATGGAGCTAAGCCCTTCTTGAGAAGCTGCCAATTGTGCAGCTACTCAAGAACTTCCCAGCATTTTATGGAACCCGAGGTTTCATTACCGTGTTCACAAGATCCCTCCATTGTTCCATATCCTGAGCCAGATAAATCCAATCCATACCATCCCACCTTATCTCTCTAAGATCCATTTTACTATTGTTCACCCACCTACGCCTTGGTCTTCCCAGTGGTCTCTTTCATTCTGACTTTCCCACCAATGTCCTATATGCATTCATCTTCTCCCCATTCGTGCTACATGCCCTGCCCACCTCATCCTCCTTGACTTGATCATTCTAATTATACTAGGAGAAGAGTACAAGTTATGAAGCTCCTCATTATGCAGTTTTCTCCAACCTCCTGTCACTTCATCTCTCTTCGGTCCAAATATTCTCCTCAGCACCCTGTTCTCAAACACTCTCAGTCTATGTTCCTCCCTTAATGTCAGAGACTCTCACATATGATATATGACTTAAAAGCATGTTATACTTACTGCAACTGAGAATGGATTTCTGTGATATTCTACTGGATGACAGAAGTTTTTAAATATGTAGGACCATGCACCAACCCTGAAAGGCTGAAACAAATAAAGTAGGTTGTTTCATATATTTTATACGTAGGTAGGCTCAAAAGTAATGCACACATGCTTGTAGAGCGCAAACGAAATGACATTCAGAAGCGCGCCAGGTGGCATATGGAAGTAATATTCCCCCTCAGTACGCATGCGCAGGTTTGAGGTCGTTGTGTTCATCCAGTGTATTTCGAGAAGCGGAAGTATGGAGACGCGTTCTAGTGCTATGTCAACGCGAGTTAAACAGCGTGCTGTTATCGAATTTTTAACTGCTGAGAAAGTGACTCCTACTGAGATTCATCGTCGTTTAAAGACTGTTTATGGTGACGATGCTGTTCATAGGTCTACTGTAAATTGATGGGTAATAAAATTTCGTGGTTGCGAGCCTGGAAAAGCCATAATTGTTGATGAAACACGCAGCGGACGTCCGATCACTGCCACAGACGATAATGATCGCAAACTCGTCGACGATTTGATTCAAAATGACGGGCGAATCACTCAAAAGCGTATCGCAAACCATATTGGAATATCCAAGGAACGTGTCGGCTTCATTATTGAACAATTGGGATACCGTAAAACATGTGCACGATGGGTACCACGCCGTCTCACAGATGAGAACAAACAGCGTCGATTGGAATGCTCCGAACAACTTTGCAGCGCTACCGTGACGAAGGAGACGACTTTCTTTTGAATATTGTGACGGGGGACGAGTCATGGGTCCATCGTTACGACCCGGAAGAGAAGAGACAGAGCGCTGAATATCGACATCCGTCTTCTCTTCAGGCGAAAAAGTTCAAAACACAACCATCCGCCAAAAAACTTCTTTTGACTGTGATTTGGGATGCTCACCGAGTTTATATGACCGATTTTCTGGAATGAGGGGCAACGGTAAATTCTACTCAGTACATACAGACTCTAAAACACCTCCGGCGTCGAGTTTGTCGTGTTAGAGGCAGCCTGGCGCCAATAATCTTGCAACATGACAACGATCATCCACACCTCGCGCGCAACTGAAGAGGCTCTGCGAAACCTGAAGTTTGAACCAATTCCACACCCTCCTTATTCCCCTGATCCTGCGCCTTGCGATTTTTATTTTTTTCCACTACTCAAGAGAGACCTCAAGGGTAATCATTACACCTCGGACAATGAGGTGAAGGCAGCTGTCAAGTCCTGGATTCGAGAAAAGTCTGAAGAATTTTTCAGTGACGGAATGAAAAAACTTGTTACACGTTGGGAGAAATGTGTTAGCCTTAACGGTGACTATGTTGAAAAATAAATATATGCTTTTGAAACTTAAGAATTGTATTTTAATGCACTTTTTGCCCGATCTTGCTATTTGTTTTTGTTCGCGCTCTACAAGCATGTGTGCCTTACTTTTCAGCCTACCCACGTATACCGCGTGTTCCTAAAAGAATTGTGGAGTTTCATTGCCGTATATCTCCGTCAGTTTTTGGTGATGAAAAGCAAAATGTATACGGACTCATAACGCGTCTCTCAAATTTTCATTTTGTATATCGCGCTCTTTCCTAGTTCCATTCCCGCCAGCTAGGAGGCGTGAAATGTAAGATGGCGACCCAGCAGGAGAAGGCCTATTGCGTGCTGAGATTTGAGGTGTCTAAATCCATCGTTACAGTGCGCCGTGTACGGTTTCAGAAGGAGGCGCCATATGAAAACAACATTGCAGATGGTACCGGCAGTTTGTGAACAGTGGATGTCTCTGTAAAGGCAAGAGTTCTGGGCGGCCACGTGTGCCACATGCAGACGTGGAAAGAGTGAGGGAGACGTATCAGAGGAGCCCTAGAAAATCATTACGTAGAGGAAGCAGAGAATTGCAAATGCCAACAACGACGTTGTGGAGGGCGCTGCGTAAGCGGATATTAATGAAACCGTACAAGTTGCAGCTGTTGCAAGCTCTGAAACCACAAGACAAGATAGCCAGTACTCATTTCGCTGAGGACATTCAAGAGAAGATGGAAGACGATGGTTTCCTGGAACTTCTCGTTTTCAGTGATGAAGCCACTTTTCATCTGAGTGGGATAGTTAATCGACACAACGTACGTATCTGGGGGACATAAAATCCACATGCACAGATTGAGCACGAGGGTGATTCTCCGAAAATTAACGTCTTCTGTGCTGTCTCTCAACAGAAAGTGTACGGGCCTTTTTTCTTCGCTGAAGCAACAGTGACTGGTAACCTATCAAGATATGCTGGAAAATTTGTTGTTTCCACAACTGTCCAATGATTCCAGTGACTACATTTTCCAACAGGACGGTGCTCCACAACATTTCCATAGCATTGTGAGAGGTTTGCTTAATCTGGTCCTTCCGCAACGATGGATTGGACGTACTGCAGGTGAAGATGCCCCCCTTCTCCGGTGGCCACCCCGATCCCCGGACATAACTCCATGTGATTTCTTCTTGTGGGGGTACGTAAAGGACATGGTTTATGTACCCCCATTGCCCCAATCGCTCCAGGATCTCCGAAACAGAATCAATCGTACTGTGGAGACCATCACACCTGAAATGCTGCAGCGGGTGTGGCAGGAATTCGACTATCGCATTGATGTGTGCTGGGTAACGAAAGGTGCGCACATAGAGGCACTTTGATGGATGTACATAAAATTTGGACAGTTAAGCTTCCGATTGACACATGTTAGGATTGTACACGGTAAGAAATACGAAATATATCTAAAGCCCCGCCATTCTTTTAGGAACACTCTGTATATTTTAAAAATTACCCCCTACTGTATCTGGTACGATGACGCTAGGATACTGGGACACTTACGCCCACTTCTAGTGGTTGTGCCGAGTTTTACTAGCAGAAGTGGAGCAATCTCACATCGGAGACGTAAATATCCGTCTCTTACACACACACAAATCTATACAGACTATATGCACATGTAAAGTTACATGATTAGCAGGCAAACTGCGGGCCTGTGGAGCACGTGATCATGATGGACAAGAGCATGCGCAGTATACGTACCATACTACTGAGCCAGAGGCTGAATATGACTTGATAAAAGTTGTATGCGACAAGGATCCTTTGGAGATTGAACGCCTTCCGTGTGGCCATTAGCTGAGGTCCTAGCTTCAGAACGAAGTACAAGTAGAAGACCAGAATTAACAGAACTGGCATAGGGCTGCTCATGAGGAACCATGAGTCCACCATTGGGTCTGAAACACAAGACAAGCACAGCACCACAGAGTAAGTTCGCTCGAATCGAGACCTTTGTGATTCGTTTTGGGAGGCATCCGGTTCGAATCTCGATGAGGACATTGACGACTGTCGATACAAATTCTGTCATAGTGCCTCTAATTATACTGCGATCGCTTCCTTCTGTATTTTTTCAATTCATTTTCCACTTACCATCCTGCAATGGGACAGTGTGTATAAACAGCTAACCGCACTCGTTGGTCCTCCTTGAGGTCAGTCTTTTCTGACGGGCCCAACATAGATGGTGCCTCCCGCCCTTCCAACTGGGGACAGAAAGAGTCTCTGTTCGCGAAACGTCGTGTTGTTCGGAATACCGGATGATGGGCAAAGTCCAAAACTTCAGTAACCCTGACTGATAAGCACAACCGCCAGAACCCTTCAGAACCGAATGATAAAAATACTCAGTGTCCATCTCTCTTACCTAATTTCAATTCGTACATCTCGGGGCCCCCCCAGCCTCCTATCCAATGGGTGCCGGTGGCCCTTTCCCCGGTAATCAAGCTCTCGGGGCGTGAAGCTGACCACTCACCTCCAACTAGCAGCGAGGTTGAGAAAACGTGGATCTGTACATTTTTCGCGCTGTCGCCACAGTCAAAATTTTTAACGTAGATCTGTAACAAGTGATTAAACCGCCTCTATATGTTCCTAGTTCCAACAGTCGCCATTATGTCTACAATTACGTAAATAGGTCTATACACCACACGCGGTAACAATCTTATTAATTTACACTCTACAAAACTGAAAGAAGTCTTACCGAAAGCTGCACTGTATTTCAAACAACTGTCACCACGTAAATTGTGATGACTGTGCAACAGATGGCTCTCGTATCGATCCCATTGCTACCATTGTTACCGTAAGTCTGAAAGTACAGCGTGTAATGCCTCTACTAGTTCCAAGTTTTATTT
This sequence comes from Cryptotermes secundus, assembly GCF_002891405.2. Classification (NCBI taxonomy): domain Eukaryota; kingdom Metazoa; phylum Arthropoda; class Insecta; order Blattodea; family Kalotermitidae; genus Cryptotermes; species Cryptotermes secundus. The sequence goes on from NW_019720605.1 coordinate 115,077, forward strand.
ATTTATACTATATTTAATGCCGTTTCAGTAGTTTACATTATATAATATCGAATATTTGACTGATAAATAAATACTAAGTAGTGGACGCAAATGTGAAAGAAATGGCATTTGCTTAATTTAAAGCAATGTCCCGCATTTACGTTGAGGGATTGAGGACATTCACGAAAGATGTCAGTCAGGTTTGTGGGTATTGGGCATGAGACGGGAATTTCATGAAAAATCTCCAGTTGAAATGAAGCGCATCAGGGAAAGACCAACCACTGAACACAGGGAGTTGCTTCTCCGTGGAAAGCCCCCGATCTTCAAACTGATGTCACATCCATCTGACGCCTATAGTTAACCGTACTTACTTCCAGTTTCCCAGAGTATTCATGGCGCTAGTGCTTAAGCACAGGACAACTTCAGCCGAAGTCTCGCGGTGCTTTGATTGCATGACACGAAACAGAGAAATGCATCGAGTCTGTTGTAGTCTCACTCGTATTACATAATCAAAATCATTTCCTCCTGCACTGTTTTGACAAAATTGGATAACTACAGTCTCAGTGTGGTGCTGTTCGTCTGCAGGATTTAAGCAGCGTATTAGTTTCCTACCACGTCCTCTACTGGCTTCAGTTACGTCAACATGTTTACTCCGGCAAGCAACGTTTCATAATGCGTGACACGTGACTCACCTTTCTTCGATTGCAGCATCTCATTGTAATTGTGCACCACCAGATGCATTAAGCCCGCCATGGCTGATTGTCTGAAACACAAGAATGAACACTGTAGCGACTGGAACGTGACGCCAGACATTAGCGTTACTGGAAACTGAGGAAAACTTCATAGCTACTGGAATATGGGACGAACATTACAGCTGTAATCACTCTCGTGGAGCTGAGCCCTTCTTGAGAAGCCGACAATCGTGTAGATACTCAAGAAATTCCCAGGATTTTATGGAACCCACTTCATGAAAAGAAGCAAAATGGCGATTTGTGGTCTGCACCCTGACATGCTTAGTATCTATTTTTTTTTTATTGTTAGTGGGATGGGTCTAAGTCCCTTGCACTGCAACCACTTCTGGCCTACTGTACCAGCCCCAGATGATAGGTGGGGGTGATTGTGGAGCAATTGGTGGAATGAAGATTGGCAAGGGAAACCTAAGTACTCGGATAAAACCTGCCCCAGAGCCGCTTTGTCCACCACAAATCCCACTTGACCAGACCCGGGATCGAACCCGGGCCGCCGTGATGGGAAGCCAGCGACTAAACGCTTGAGCTGTGGCGCGGCCAATATCTAAATTTACTCAAAATGTTTCACGTGATTGCTAAGCGCTGTTGGGTTGTGACGTCATTGTGTCCGCGCGGAAGTGTGATTACCGAGCCGTTGCCTAGAAGCGGGTTGCATAATCCCGTTGTTCCATTGCTGCATGTGTGTATTACTTAGAAACAGCCATTTCTATGGCTCAGCCGTTCTTGCATGGAGCAAATACGCCGCAATATTTACCTATTACAAAGACCAGCATTCCATAAAGTCACAAGTTTGTCATAACCGTTAATCAAATTTTGGCGAAAGTAGATGTGACAGGTCTTTAAATGACGTCAGCTGGCTTCCTTCAGTTTTAGGCATGTGGACTGATATACAAAGCCTACAGTACACTCGTATAAAGCTGTAAATTGTCCTTTTAGTGTATGCGATATAGCATATACTAGCTAAGAGTCTTCTGGGATGTGGCGCTGTACCATTTCGTACCTACGCTTCGGACGAACCTGGTGCTCGTCTGTTCAGGGCGGGATACTGTGACGGTAGAGGCAGCAGGTTCCAGCAGTGCAACAGCGCGGTAGAGTGTACCACTCCGCGTCACGTGAACCTCAAGCCTCATATAATATTTTTATTTCTTCATGAGAAGAACTTTTTTTTTATTGCTAGTGGGGTGGGACTAAGTCCCTTGTACTGCGGCCACTTCTGGCCTATTGTACCAGCCCCAGATGATAGGTGTGGGTGATTGTGGAGCAATTGGTGGAATGAAGATTGGCANAGTCGGTCAAGCGTTGAAAAGGGGGACATACTTAGATGGCTTGATGGTCTACTAAGCAATTCTTTTTCTGACGGAAATAGGCAGGATTATGAGTGCATCATGCTCTGCGCATGCGCATACTCCCCACCTACAACACTTGAGCCAGCTGATCAGTTTCACTCTGTTTATTTATATTTATGATGATCATACGAAAATCATATTTCTCAATTTTTAACAATCAACAATAATAACGGCGGAAACATGATTTATGAGGTGTCGTTGGCATTAACATGTTTATCACAAGGCCCGGATATTGTTTATTATCGTGATCTTCGAAAGTCTGAATTTTTGCTTCTGCAGTTTAAAGCAAGAGCATAGCTGCCGTGCTATAATTTTCATTCCTCCCTTCTTAACAGCGATAACCAAGGGACAATTGGAGCTTGAAATACGAAAACCTCAGATGCCAGTAAATGGTAAGGAGCAACTTGATCACTGATCACTAAGGAGTCTGCCCCACAGAGTTTCTGAATTATAATCTCCATCTGAAGCGATGAAACTGAGAAGTTATCTGGAAACTCCAATATACAATATACTTGAATGAAGTCGGCTAGATCTATAAAAATTGAAGCAAATAAATGATTCGTTTATTTTGATTGCTTTCACAATACGAGCGCTTTCTACGCGCGTTCTCAACCATACGGAGCACGTAATGAAACCGTTCTTCCGTCCGTCCTTCCTCATGGATGAATCACTTGAGAACCGCGGAAGAGATTTGTATGAAATTTGAATTTGGGGGAGTTATACTAACAGGCTTCTGTATTTTGAAACTGCGAACGGTATTATCTGTGGAGATTGCATAATCGATCAAATCGCTCCCAGAGACGGCGACAAGCTTGCGTTCTCCAGTGCCTGTGATCAATTGTGGGACGAAGGGTTGATTTCGGCGCCAGAACGTGATGGAATTTAAATGATGGTTTGCCTATTACTATCTCCATTTTCTTTAACGGCCGCGGGGATCCGTTGCGCTGACCACGCGACACCCTCTACCCGCTAAAGTTGGCACTAACTTCGACGACAAACGGCGGTCGCTCGGTCGGTACACTTCGCTTGCGGAGTTAATTTTTATCTCCATTCTCTTCATATATGAATAAGCACTAAATTTCTGGAAGAATCACAGCTCGGACGAGGGACACTTATAACTTATTCATACTTATTTCTTTGGCGCCGAATAATGAGTAGGTTGTGGAAGTGGATTTGCACTTGCGCTGCTTTGCAATGAATGCATCGATACTCATGCTGGTTCCATCCAATCCGAAATGTTCACTGTATTCAATTTACAATTTATCTTGACGTTGAAGTTATGACCGTTCCCAAGTTACAGTTTCTAGTATCCAAAATGGAAGCTTCGGCTAAAACATGTACCGTCAGGCTTAGCACTTTTGGATGGAGAAGGCACGCCCTTTGAGGTGAAACTACCTGTAATTGGTTCATGAAAGTAAGTAGGTCGGTATAGGATTTTATATAAACCAATCACATCCTTCCTACAGAGATTCTTTGCCGAATATGAAGATTTCAATATTGGCAGTAAATACCTGGGCACTCACGCACTACGCGCTTGTCAGACGCTAAACCGTCATGTCTTCCCTCGTGCCTAAAATGGCGAACAAGTGTGTATTGCAAAAGGCTTATAACATTATCAACCTGAAGATAAATAATTTCCCTTCTCCTTGTACACCTGCAATTGGTAAACACATTCTATTTATTACGAAAGGCCCTTCGAGCTGGGATAGTGCAGTCGATGTAGCGACTGGCCACGGACTGGATGGCCATGGAGTCGGGAGTTCGATTTCGGCAAGGTACTTCTCCACTTCACGTCTTTCAAATCTGTTCTTGTGCCCACCCAGCCTCCTATAAAGTTGCACTGGGGGCTCTTTCTCTCGGGAAAGCTGACCATCGCTTCAAATAGTTCAATAATACGTGGATCCACAAACGTAATCCAGCTTTCCCCTCAGTACGCATTGGATAGGTAGTTGGGTGGACCTCAGAGCCGGTCTCGACGACGTGGAGAAGAGAAAATTCTTAACCCTACCGGGACTCGAACACCGACCCCTCGGTCTTCCAGCCCGTAACTAGTCGGTATACCGACTACGGTATTCCGGCTCCTACGTTATAAATATAGACTACAAAATTACGTGTCGAATAGTAGACTACAAATTACGTATGAACTATTGTGTTTTAGTATTTCCGAATATGGAAACGACGCGGAAAAATGTGTCGTTAACATAATCTGCACTTATGAGATATGGAATTTTTAAAACGAAGATACTAATAGCAATGATAATAGCAACAGGTGACATATTTATGACTGAAAGTAGGGAAAATTGTGTTGTGAGTCGGATTCGACACATTGCTCAATTATGATCACTCACGGCACGCTAGCTCACTCGTTACAGGTAAATTGCATTTCATTTTGCCTTAGGAATTTTTATTCTTAAATATAATATTAAAAACGCATAATTTATGTAAGTGGATGTCTGTACAAAAGAAAAGGAGCCTTAAGCTTCTCCCGGAATTCCTTCTTGTGTGATGCAACTTTAAATATTTTACAGATTGTTAGGAAGTTATCATTCACAGAAGATCTTACAGATCTGCTACTGCTGCTTCTGCTGGGGCTAGTTAAGAAGTACGAGATATACTTACATGGGAATGGCCCAGCAAATATTTTCAGAAGTGTGCCAAATGAGGCTGTTAGCCAATTAATTATATGAAAATATTGCTTCATGATTTCATACAAATTCTTATTATATGAAATTATAATCAATTAAATGATTAAATGATAATGTATAGTAAAGGGCAGATGATTTCAGTGAGCTGAACTTCCACTGTAAATTATTATTAATTTTTTCTAGAACTAACGATATTCTGGAAAAAAAAATGCATCAAAAATAACGTACAACTGAACACAACGTTTCATGTCTCGAAAATTTCGTGTATCATTTTACAGTATAGCATAATACACCGTACAGTAACAGAATAAAACGTGTCGCAGATTAAGAGAGTGCAGTATAAACTTTAGCAAATTTTCTGCAACTTTCTACTTATTCATATTTCGTTGTGTTTTCTGAAAGTACGTATTACTGCTTACCTCTGCCTCAGATACTGTGTCAGTCTTGTCAAAACACTTCCAGGATGCTACTCAGTTGTAAGGAAAGTTAACTAACAGAAGCGGCACTTAGACTGCGCATTGTCTACTAAGCAAGGGCGTAAGCGCCAAAGCCCCCGAGCTCTTATCTGCATGTGTTGGCTTTCACTTATCGGAAGTCATGGAGTGCGAAAGTGTTGTATTTTAACATTGTGTTATGTTTTTGTATATTAAATTGTAGGTCTACATACAATGCTGTCTGACTAAACCAAGGCCTGTACATCACTCCCAAAATCTTTTTTCATTTGTAGCCTTTGCTCCGTCGATCCTTTTTTTAACTTCGTAAAATTCAGTAATTGTGCCTTCTGTGCAAAGTCAACAACAAGAAGATTTTGTAAGGTAATTCAAATTCAGTAAAAAAGTAAAGGTATCCCTATAACAGGCCGTGGAGGCCCAAAGGCTTGTGAGATGTTGAGGTCCCCACATTGTCTAGACAATCGGCTCATAGATTGCGGCAAGGCTGTCAGCCTTACTCGCCGGCCGCCCTTTACTCCCAAGAATATTCCTGGTTCTCATTTCTGTTAGAGGCTGAGTCAACCCCAGGGCCATAGTGCGGCTGGAAGGATTAGGTAAATTGAAAAAAATCCAATGACCTCATCGGGACTTGAACCCGCGACCTTCCGGCTTGTAGCGTAGTGCCTTAACCAACTGCGCTACCGCGGAGTATCAGACTAAATTAAAATACAAACAGGCACAGCCAAGGTATAAAAATGTAAATTCAGGAAAACATCAGTGCTATACAAATGTTACAAATACAAAATATAATATTAGAAACAGACTATGAGTTACTCATAATTTGTTGCATTTTGTTGCGTAAATCTCTAGATTATATTTATTTTTTACCAAGAGAGCAAATAGGCCGCGCCATAGCTCAAGCGGTTAGTCGCTGGCTTCCAACCGCTGTGGCCCGGGTTCGATCCCGGGTCTGGTCAAGTGGGATTTGTGGTGGACAAAGTGGCGCTGGGGCAGGTTTTCTCCGAGTACTTCGGTTTCCCCTGCCAATCTTCATTCCACCAAATTGCTCCACAATCACCCTCACCTATCATCTGGGGCTGGTACAATAGGCCAGAAGTGGCCGCAGTACAAGGGACTTAGTCCCACCCCACTAGCAATAAAAAATTTAAATAAAAAAAAGAAAGAGCAAATCCTAGATAACAAACTCTGCCTGCTGGAAATAGTGCTGTGCAGACAATCCATACTTTTACAATAAGAAATTACTGCTGCTTTTACATAAGAAATACGACAGAAACCATAAAATTTAAAGAATTAAAAGTTGTTGACTTTTACGATAGAAATTATGGACGTATGGACACTCTTGCATTCTGATGACTTGTGTAATTACACGTCATACACATATTTTAAAAATCTCTGTGGTAACCATAATAGAACTATGGACAAGCTCCGGTAAATACAGGCCTCTGTCCAAATAAACGTACACAGCAGTTAAGATGAAGTACATCGTTCTGTACGCGTTGCGCGATGATACAACATTCAGTCGAGTATGCGCAGAGTTACGCGCAAGCATCGGTACAACAAACAGTGAGCGTATATTTTGTGATACAGCGAGACATAGCATGTCCGTGTGGGCTTCCCACCGTGGCTCCCCGAGTTCGATCCCAGGTCATATCATGTAGGATTTTCGGTGGACAGGGTCACTAAGGCTGTTTTTCTCCGGGTACTTCGGTATCCTCTGTCAGTTTTCATCCCACTAACTGCTCCTGCTCGTTACCATCGTAGCACAGCAGGAAAATTACCGGCTGACGTAGCAAGCGGACTCATCCTCAGCCCTCCCCATGAAGAAGCCTACGCGTGTGCGCGGTATCTGCGAAAGTACTGAACAAGTACTCGTGGACAGCCGACAAAGAATGTTATTCCAAGTTGGGTTGATAACGGGAAGAATACGTCACGCAATATTGCGCACAATTTGCGCTTGGGTTCTTTGTGAAACGCAAGCAATGGAAACAGGACGGTTCCGTCGCAAAATGGCGTCCAGTCGACAACTCTTTGTGTATACGATGATGAACTTTGTGGTTTACGAAATGAAGGCATTTTCTTGTCCTGCTTAGCGAGTGTTAGTGTCTCAAGGAGACTGCCCGACGGGGTAAATTGCTTTCCAGTGCAGGACAGTAACATGAGGTGGTGTGCGCAATGCGGTTCCCTGCAGCCCCCGCGATATGGTCCTTCACAAAAGGCTCTACGAGAGCCTATGCAGTGGGTACCAGGGGTTCCCTCTGCGGCTGAAGCTGCCAGAATATGAAGTAGGCCACTCGTCTCCATCTGGTTCAGAGTTCCAGATCACTGGCATCTCACCTCGACGTTCCCTATCGGCCTGGCTTCATGCCCAGGGAGAGGCGCAGCTAAGGCTTGCTGGTGGTGTTCAGACGGGAACATCTACTTGTTAAGTATGGTTCCGAAACTTAGCGCACTCTGCCAAAGGGAAGAGTGTACGTTAGAAAGTGCAGAGGGATATATTTGGATTCAAGCGGGGGAAGGAAGAGCAAGAGGGAGAACATGACCGGGGGGTGCTGAATGAAAAGCTTAATAATTTATACACTTCAGCAAATATTATTATGGTTATAAACTCGATAGGATAAAAAGGGTAAGAAACATAGCATGCATGTGGAGTGCTGAAATTAGTACATAAGTTTTAGTCTCAAAATCCTCAAGGAAAACGTTATTTAAAAGACCCAGACACAGATGGGATGAAGCTGACTCCATGGAACAGCATCCTTCTTGAGAAGCCAGTAGTTGCTAAGCCACACAGAATTCCCAGTATTTTGTGGAACCCATAGGGTCATTGCCGTGTACACTAGTCTCTGTCGTGAGCCAGGTGAATCCATTCCACACTCTCATCCTATATAAGATACATGTTACTCAGACTGGAGGAAAACATGAAAATTAAAGACGTGTTATTAGGGCGTGATCTGGATTCAGTTCGCTCGGGATGGGGTCCGCTGGCTGGCCGTCATGATCAAGGTGACGAACCTTTTTGTTGCAAAATTGACGGGAAAATTTTTGTCCTTCTGAACGCTTATCACCTACCCAAACTTGACACCCTTCTATGGACTTCGTGTCGTGAAAACATTCTAATGCTACTAGAACTTCAAAAAATTGAACTATTGGCTCTAAACTGACCTATCACAGTGGCCGCGCGGTCCGAGGCATGAACTGTCTTCCCTCGCTCAAACACTGGGATCGTGGGTTCGAATCCCACTCAAGGCGTGGATATATGTCTCTGTTTATTTTGTGTTTGCGTATGTAGTGGCCTTCCGACGGGCTGGTCTCCCGTCAAAGGAGTCCTACCGACTGTCTTAGAATTAAGAAAGGGAAGTGAGACAAAAGATTTCACGGATGCTCTATGCTCCGAAGTGGGAGCAACAGGAGAACAGAGGGAGGCTCTAAACTGCGCACGAAGCTGGCGGTAGTAACGTTTCTTCTACTGAAGGATGTCGTGCCCTTAGGAGTCATGGACAAGCGACAGGCTGCACGCAATGTCACTGTATGCTAAACTGATGCAAATCAACTGGACCTGATTCCATATTGACATGCACGTCCTTCGTAATTTAGGAATATGAGATAATGAGAATGCTTCAATTACAGCTGTACAATTGTGAGACTTATGCCAAATGTAGGTCACACACACACAAGCTGTCCAACTGTATGACTAATGGTCCAAACTACAAAGGAAACTGAGAGTCAGTAGTTGAAATTCTATGGCCTGACGTCCACATGTCCTCAGGCTGTTTCCGGTTCCAGTGTCGTGAACACGTGTAATGTGAACTAGGTCTGGCCTCTTTTCTGGAATTGTCTACAGTAAAAGACACCAACAGCCAGTCACGGTAGCCGAGCGGTCTAAGGCATGCACTGTCTTCGCTCACTTGGAAACCGGGATCGTGGGTTCGAATCCCACCCAGGGCATGGATGTTTAGTTTGTGTGTGTGCGTTTTTCTCTGTTTGTCTACAGGTAGAGGCCTTGCGACGAGCTGATCACCCGCCCAAGGAGTCCTACCGAATGTGTAAGATCTAGAAAAGCCGAAGTGAACGGAGAAGTTCATGGAGGTAGGCCTAAACCCACTGGGGCTGTAGTGCCAAGGAAAAGAAAAAGAATGAGAACCAGTAAGTAAAATCTCTTTTTTATAAACAGTTTTGGAAGTGTACAGTGACATAGCTGTATCTCGGAAACCGTTCGGTATAAGACACATGTGCATATAAACCTTTTTGCTTAGTATGACCGAGACTATGCCCTCCCAGAATATTGGCCTTTCCTCCTGAGACTCCCTGTACATAACCGCACAAACACCTTATTAAGCTGATTAAAATTTGATTACATGAAACGTAAAGTCTGATACATTTCCTATTCAAGATGGTCTAAAACAAGGAGATGCTTTATCACCACAGCTTTTCAACTGTGCTTTAGAATGTGCCATTAGAGAGATCCAGGAAAACCAGGTGGGACTGAAATTAAATGGAACACATCAGCTGCTGGACTGTGCTGATGATGTGAATCTACTGGGTGATAGCCTGATCGAGGAGGAAATCAGTAGACTGAATTCAGATAATGCTTGCTACCATTCAGTCCAGAACCTTTTGTCTTCTCGTCTGCTGTCCAAAGACATAACAATTACAATATATAAAACTATAATTTTGTCTGTGGTTCTCTATGGGTATGAAACTTAGTCTCTGACATTAAGGGAGGAATATGGACTGAGGGTGCTTGAGAACAGGGAGTTGAGGAGAATATTTGGACCGAAGAGAGATGAAGTGACAGGAGGTTGGAGAAAACTGCATAATGAGGAGCTTTATAACTTGTACTCTTCTCAAAGTATAATTAGAATGATGAAGTCAAGGAGGATGAGGTTGGCAGGGCATGTAGCACGAATGGGGGAGACGAGGAATGCATATAGGATATTGGTGGGAAAGTCAAAAGGAAAGAGTCCACTGGGAAGACCAAGGCGTAGGTGGGTGAACAATAGTAAAATGGATCGTAGAGAGATAGGTTGGGATGGTATGGATTGGATTGATCTGGCTCAGGAGAGGGACCAGTGGAGGGCTGTTGTAAACATTGTAATTAACCGTTGGGTTCCATAAAATGCTGGGAAGTTCTCGAGTAGCTGCTGAATTGGCGGCTCCTCCAGAAGGGCTCAGCTCCATGAGTGAGTGAGTGAGTAAGTTTACTTGGGTGCAAGTGTTCCGAGTGAGACCTGAATCAGAGATTACACGGCCAGAGAGATAGGTGCATTCACAGTGCAGACATCTACAGTGATATTCTACAGTTACGTTCTGTATTGGTCTGGGTATGTATGCAAGCGGGGCACGGGGCAGCGTAGTAGGTTGAGGCATTGTGCTACAAGCCGATGAGGTTATTGGATTTTTTCAGTTACCCAATTCTTCCAGCAGCATTATGGCCCTGGGGTCGACTGAGCCTCTAACAGAAATGAGTACCAGGAATGTTCTTGGGGGTAAAGGGCGGCCGGCGCGTAGGGCTGACAACCTTGCCGCCATCTGTGAGCCGACTGTCTAGAAAATGTGGGAACCTGAACATCTCACAACCCTATGGGCCTCCACGGTCTGTTACAGGGATAGCTTTACTCACTTTATGTATGTAAGCTCACAGTGCTGATATGAGCCCCATTATCCTGAGAACGAACCGAAATGATTTCACTTGTTTAAAGCAGGCATACTCCACAGAAACAAAATATCCCCGAAATTCTATGATCCTTGTAAATACAAGTTGGTCAGCAAGCAATGGTACGGTGAGGGGAAGACCGCCAAGGGGAAGGTAAAACATAAGAAAAGAGCCAAACCGTCCTTGTACTGCCCCTCCCCCCTTGCCCCCACCGTCATTCTCCGCCATCTCACTCTTCCTCTGTGACGCAAATCAGGCTTGGGGATATTTTGCGTGGCGTGTACTTCCGCTGCTACGCTACTGCAACAAAATTCGGACTCGAAAATAAAAAAGTATAAGCAAAGGAAGACACGACAGAAACACAGCGTTCTCATGTATGCCTTAAACACACATTCCCGTATTAACACAGGCCAACACCGTCGAACCTGTAAGTACCGAGGTGTGGCAACGCATGTGCTCACCATTCCTGCGGCACCCAGATGGGCTCACTTCGTGGGCACGTAGGAGCAGCAATGTAACCGCTTTCTCGGATATGTCTGGTAGCCACCCTGCCCAGGCGCTACATAAACTCAGTCGCGTAGTTGGCTGAGGCACCATGCAACAAATCGCTGGTTCGGGTCCCGATGAGGTCATTGAATATTTTCAATTTACCTAATCCTTCCAGTCGCACTATGGCCCTGTGTTCGATTCAGCCTCTCACAGAATTGAGTACCAGGAATCTTCCTGGTTGGGTATAGGGCGGCCGGCGCGTAAGGCTGACAATCATACCGCCATCTGTGTGTCGATTATGTAGAAAATGCCGGACCCTCTACATTCCACAACCCTATGGACCTTCACGACCTTTTACAGCGATAGTTTTGCATTACCTTTTCTACATAACCTCAGTAGTAGACTCACTGTCGCAAAGAGTTAAAGTCAACGCATAAACCCAAGGGTGCGGTGGTGATGTCATTTCATTCCAAGCTGGTATAATTACAGCGATTTCAAAAGGACTGGGAAGGAAAGGATCCTGAGCAGCACCGACAGTAATGGGAAGTTATCCTGGCTGGCGGATACTGAACTCTTGCAAAAAAAAAAACTCCGTGGCTTGAGTCCGCAAGCGAACTATACCGACCGAGCGACCGCCTCTTGTGGACAAAGTTAGTTCCAACTTTAACGGATAGATGGTGTCACGTGGTCAGCGTAACGGATCCCCACGGCCGTCAATTTCGGTTTTCTAGAACCGAGCATCTTGTTTGCATTTAGAGCAGTCATCTACAGACCGGTATATATGCAACCACAAGTATTTATAACTGTACTTTACTATTGGGCTGCACGTTTCGCACAGGTACACCATCTTCAGACCCAACTAAGAACTACAAACGCAAAGTGGAAATTGAACTTTGAGGAAACACATTGTAGAAAGCATTCATCTAATTGTGTTTGTAGTTAATATCTTCGACTGAAGATTGTGTTCTGACACCGAAACATGGAGAAGAATTAGGTTTTACTGTCTGTCTGTCTGTCTGTCTGTCTCCCTACCTACCCCCTTACCTACCTATCTACAGACGGTAAGCAGTACGGACCTGTTTGTGCATCGCTCCGCGAGCCCGGAGTGTATAGTGAAAAGCCTACGTTAACCAGTGCTACGAACCAACCATACTACACGTATTACAGAAAATCTATTTTGTTTACCTAACGAGAAACCTCTTATATAAATACAAAAGCCATGCATTTACCAAACAACCGAGTGCTAGTGTGCAATACACAAATAGTGCAGTGCAACTGTACCTGCATAAGCATCACAGCACGCCATGTCAACAGACAGGCCAGTGGCCTGTAGCTTCAGTCAACAAAGACAGGTGGGAGGATAAACTGACAGACTGACAGACTTCCCCACAACAACAAATGTAATATGTATTCAACCCCCGCATTATTTTACGAGATGTGATAGTGTCCCCTGCACCACGAGCTACCCTACTTGTTTATTCTAAGTTGTCCTTTTCCTGTATGGGGTAGTCTAGACCCCGAAATTCTGAGTGAATACAAAATAAGAGGTTCACCCTTTTGGGGAGAGACGTGCTTATGGGCACTTCCTGCAGGTGTTCTCCCCTCGTGATTTCAAAAACCATTTTAATTGGAATCCTCATTTGGAATTCCTATGACCATCCAGTGCTCCATACGTCTGAATGGTCAAACTCTTCTTTAAGGACGACGAATCAAATGTCGATCCTGAATCTGACTACGCCCTCAATAGGCGTGTCTCTGGGTGTCCAAGCACCAAGTTCGGGGTTCGAATCCCTTTAAAAACTCAGGCTTTGCCAGCCACGGCGGACACCACGCTAAACTTTTGACTTGTTCACTTCGGTCGGACTCCTCGCCAGTTTAATCACTATCTTCACGTATTTGTGTGTTACTACTGAACTTCAGCGCGGCATCATCGAGTAGTACACTCAGCACCTCCCTGGAGGCTACCTCTCACTACCTGCCGAATCCTACCGCGTTGGTGCATAGTGCACTCACATCCTCTGTTCATTTAACAAGTAACTATAATCAGTATTCCTAATGTAACCTTGTGTAAGCATTTGATTCAATACATCATTCTATTAACCTGAAAACCGACTTCCGAAGACTTGAATTTCAATTCTTAAGTGCTCCAACGATCCCAGTCCACAAGACTTCCGCTCGGTCTACAAGTACTTCCCATCACTATCCTTCGGGATACAACACAAAACCAACAACCACGACATCGCAGCAGCAGTGAGACCAGCCTGATAAAATGTCGACCCACAGCACAGACAACACAAATAACATTGCAGAAGACGGAATCGTTACAAGCCAGCATGGCCGAGAACGATCAGGTAATACACTGCAACCGAAACCCTCTCTAACCACTCCTAAGCAAACAGCACCCACTCACACTAAACGCCCTACCCAGACAACAACATGCCCTACTGAAGCAAGCTGCACCCCACACAAAAAACATGGAGTTATTTTCGAAGCAATAGATGGTGTTACAATAGAGCAATACCTACGGACCATAGCAGAAAATATAGGAGGCCTTAACATTAAATATGCATCCAGACTAAGTGGTGGACGAATATGCGTGTACCTCGCCACAGAAACCCATGTACGGGAGATATCCCATGCAGGCCATACGTCATGGCGTCTAAAGGAGTAGCGCTCAACAACGGTCAAGATTATGCCTCGCAGCAGGAAGAAGAGCAACGCACCCCCTCCACAATCCGCCGGACGCTAGCACCCGCCATAGGCAACACAACGATTTTCCCGGTACTAACTCCGCCACGACAGACTCAGCTCAACAGATAGCGTGAGCGTAACGGCACAAAAGCAGCCTAAAACCCAGGTTACCGACAATGCTCCACCTAAAATCCAACATCACAAACGCATACAGACGAATGTGAACAGCAAACAGAAGGCTGTGAAGCAGCAGAGAGCATGGACACGGCAACAGTAGGAAACCATGCAGAGCCCATCACACCCCATGCCTCTGAAAAGAAGAAACAAAACATAATACACAAACAAAAGCAGGCACCCCACAACAAACATGGAATACCACAAAATGCTGAAGAAAAAGAACCCAGTGACACGGAGTCTCTATCTTCTAATAACTGCAGTGATCTGGAAGAAACACCCAGAAGTATGACCGCAACCCCAAGGGACAAAGCCATAGACATCCCGTGTGAAAACTTAAGATAAGAAGGGAACCAACCCATAGCGACTACAACTTTCTCACAATTTCTCAAAGCCTGCAGGCGACAGAAGGACCCCAAAACAACAGCCAAAGAATATACGTCCAGCATCAAGGACTTGCCAACATGCTGGAAGAAAATCTGTTCAACATGAAAGACTACAACCTAAGAAGAATGAAGCGTATCACTGATGGTCTCAAAATGTAGCGTCATAAAAAATTAACACATGCTACACCCCTGGAGGACCATAGGATATGTTTTAGGCCTTTTCATCGTGGTCAAAGTCCTAACACTTAACACAAGGAACGTCAAGGAGAAACGAAACAAATTCAACTTGTTTTGTATGCCAAAAGACAAAAGCAGCTGTCCTCCTACTGCAAGAAACAAACCTCTCTGACAACAGTATTACCGGGCTCCCCTTTACACTATAATACAGAACCCAGCAATACAATCAGGATCAGGCCCTACTCACAGAACTAATTCATTCGCACCACACCCTCGTAACAGGCTACCTACAGACATGCCACATTACGCTGTATCACACAGAACTCCAGCTCATAAACATAACACGTATACATGCCAATAAGTACAACCCGAGCAATGACAGGCGTTAACACCTTGGAGAAACATAAGAATGTTCCACTAGACAGGACAGTAGTCATCGGAGGAGACTGGAACGTCACCCTAGAAACACGTGACAGAGCATCATTTGGAAAGAGAACATCACTTGCATATCATCTGGAAAACTTGACGCGCACACACAAGATGGTAGATGTATGGAGAAGATTTCACCCCGACAGCAACAAATTCACATACCGCTGGAACCAGACAACTAACCCCAAATCCAGAGTAGACCGAATATATATTTCAGACAAATGGCTTCACCAAATGCATTCCGCACAGATATGCCCCTGGTTTGCAGACCATGAAGGACTCTCCCTCGATATACTGCCACCCACAAAAACAGCGTCCAGCTCTCTTCGAGATTCAGAAACACGCTTCTCAACGACAAATGCTTCGTTGACTGCATCACAACCATTATAAAATATGATACCACACTAGCAAATGAGGGAAAGAATATACACGAAGTGTGGGATGAAATGAAGCAAGAAATTCAGTTACAGGCGCGCAGATATGACGACCACCAAAGGCAACAGAAGAGCAAACAATATTCAGAACTAGAACAACAACTCAGCTAACTGGGAAACAGGAATGTAACGCCGTGGTGGCAGGGGGGCGTGGAGGCATCCCACCTCTGCCACCACTTTTAACTCCGTGACGACGGAGGTGGATTGGCTGTCTCACCGCTGTCGCCACTTGTAACACCGTGGCGCAGGGGGGGGCGTGCTGGTACCCCTCCTTGCTACCACAACTTACGCTGTAAGGAGTTAACACCATAATCCTAGCTCACCCTCAGCTAGGGTTCTCCTGTTCGGGGCTTCCTTCTCTCACTTAAAGCTGCCACCATCTGTCCTCTCTATTGTGGGAACTACCCCCTGACATATTGTCAGAGCTCCCTCTTGACAACTCCCCATATAGCTTGCAGGTAGCAGCGCAGTACATCATTACTACATCTTAAGGGGTGTGGATACCCAAGCTGCTAACGCTGCCTGTGTGGCAGATGCCTATCCCTGTCCATTTCTAGTACCTCCCCTTAAGCATTCGGCTGCCGTTGCAACTCTCATTTTGGGTAGGATCTGCTGGATGGGTCGTGGAAAGGTGATGCTGGAGGTGTGAATCACAATTCCCTGTGTACATCCCATCCTATCTACTCTGTCTATTTACACTCTTATATTTACATGATTTACAATATTTACATTATTACAAGGCCGACTTTCAGTCGGGGCTACATAGTGAACTGACTTGCAGCTACGCTAGGAACCTCCCCTTCGGGGGTGTGAAACTGGAGTCTCTCTCTCTCTCTCTCTCTCTCTCTCCGACTCCTGGCCATAGGCAAGTATTAATCGTTCCCAGCGATCCTGTTTCCCTACTATTCATTAGATACGATTACACTATCCTTCGTCAAGTTTCCCTCTTAACATAATCTACCGTTAGTTATACATATTGAAACCCACATACTATATTTATCACTGCACGCTAACCATAACCTTGACACATACACTATAAAACCCTTATTGCCTGACTAACCTCCTAGGCGATTACATGGTACATGATTCTAGTGTCCTCCCCTTAGGGCTCGCCGGGCACACTGGAGTTTGCACATTGAATTCACTCAACAACACTTTTATCAACAATACCATTACACAATATGGCTGATATGAGTAAAGGAACTTACTTGTAGTACAAGATGCAGGCCCACTGCCTCCGCTCGTAAGGCCCATGTTGAAGAGAGCCTCCGGCTGACAACTCAATATTCTGTGTTAGATCAGATCCCAAGTCTCTCGAAATTCAGTATTTTATAGTTTCGATTTGCTAATTCAGCTGTTGACGACAGAGGGTAGTTAACTCCTCCCTTTTGTTCTCAATTCCCAAAGTTATATTCTAATTGGTTATTCCCTGGGGATGTGGGCGGGCCCACGGCGTCTCATCGCTGTTTATGCGGTAATATTACGATACTCCAGTGGCCCCGTTAGCGAGCTTCTTACTCATGTGATTACGCATACATGCTGATCATCAACATTCTTAACCTAGTTGCCTGTCCAGGTATTGTCATACTAATGTAATGGTCGTAAAACACTTTTCGCAAGTCTCGCGCATTTAGGTAAGGGCTTAAATTTCCAATCTCAAATTTGAGACACTACAAGGGACTTACAGAAGCAGAAGAAAGAGTCCTTAATACAGTAGGCACCACACTGTGAAACAAATTTCAACAACATGCCCGACGACAACTACAACCTAAACAAACAACCACACACCCCTACCCATTTACCGCCACAAAAGCTTTCACATCCAACAGCAGCATCTTCAAGCCATAAAAGTACATGGCACCCTTCTAAGCGAACCTAATCAAATTCGAACATAACTACAGAAGCACTTCCGAGAATTCTACGGTACGAAAGGACACAAACCAGACATAAGGGATGATGTCTTCTCCAACTTATCATCGCTTGATCAAGAAAGACGTGAAAAATGCAACGTGGCCCTCACCATTAAGGAGCTGACTACAGCGCTCCAAAAATTCAAATCCAGGGAAATCACATGGACTGGATGGGCTCACATACGAACTGTCAAGAACTTCTGGATTGAACCTGGCCCTCTGCTCTTACGAGTTGCAAACATCAGTATGCAAGAAGGAAAACTGAAACTTCCATGCTTAATGGTATATTAACCCTTACCCCTAGGGCCGCGCCATAGCTCAAGCGGTTAGTCGCTGGCTTCCCACCTCGGCGGCCTGGTCAAGTGGGATTTATGGTGGACAAAGTGGCGCTGCAGCAGGTTTTCTCCCAGTACTTCGGTTTCCCCTGCCAATCTTCCTTCAACCAATTGCTCCACAATCACCCTCACCTATCATCTGGGGCTGGTAAAATAGGTCAGGAGTGGCCACAGTACAAGGGACTTAGTCCCACCTCTCTAACATTAAAAAAAACCCTTACCCATAAGAAAGGAGACCTCACATTATTATCAAACTGGAGACCAATAACACTACTAAATACCGACTACAAATTAATAACAAGATGTCTAGCCGGAAGAATAATATCAGTGCTCCCAAACCTCATCACCACAGACCAAAGCTATTGTATACCAAACCAAACCATTCATACCAACGTGCACCTCATCCGAGACGCCATAGACCATGCCAACATGCACGATCTGCCTCTTGCAGTCATATCGCTTGACCAAACCTCAGCATATGACTGCGTGGAACACCCTTACATCTTCTACGTACTGGAAAAGTTCGACTTTGGAAA
Source organism: Cryptotermes secundus (assembly GCF_002891405.2). NCBI lineage: Eukaryota > Metazoa > Arthropoda > Insecta > Blattodea > Kalotermitidae > Cryptotermes > Cryptotermes secundus. Next base: position 133,459 of record NW_019720605.1, read on the forward strand.
TAATTTTTTCAGAACCTACGAACTGTGTACCGCAATGCGCAAGGACTGATTAAGACTAATGGCACACTCACAGCGCCCTTCAAATATGGAAGAGGGGTGCGACAAGGCGACCCCCTCTCCGGGCCACTTTTCACCTTAACAGTTGAGCCTTTTCTCTTACTATGCAACCAAACGCTACGAGATTACGGACTCAAAATACCAGCTGCCGTCAACAGAACACTGGTCAGCAGCGCATATGCAGACGACATCACGGTATTTATCACTCAAGGTGAAGGGTTTCCACATCTGCTGCAGAACTTCATGGTTTATGGTGCCATATCAGGAGCTACCTTAAACATACATAAATCAAATGGACTGTTTGTAGGCCGGTGGAGAAACAGAACAGACCGCCCGTTTGGCTTCCAATGGAGTGAACAGGGCGGAAAGTACCTGGGAATCTACCTAGGAAACACATACGATTGGCAGCAACAAAATTGGACACAACTTGAAATCAAGATACTAGCAATACTACAAAAGTGGGAAACAGTACCGCAAGCCACATCATATCTTGATAGAAAATTAATACCTAACCAACTAGTCGGAGCCAAAATGACACACGTACTAACCATACTCCAACCCACCACCACATTCCTGGACACAATTCGCAAGCAAATAGTCAATTTCACATGGCAGGACAAACACTGGAAACATCCTAACTTCGTATACGGGAGACTGGAAGACGGGGGAATGGGCGTACACCATCTCACAACCCGCATTAAAACCATTCACTTCAACTTCTTGCAAAAGTTTATAACCAGAAATAACAGAGAAAATCCGTGGTACTACTTCCAAGCAAACAACATCAGGATGTATGCCCCAGGCCTACACGCAGAAGCCGTGCTCAAACTGAACCTGAACCCAGCGCGCTTTCCCAGACTGACACCCTTCTGCGCCAGCGCACTCGAAGCCTGGAACGGTACTTCCAAGCAAACAGCATCAGGATGTATGCCCCAGGCCTACACGCAGAAGCCGTGCTCAAACTGAACCTGAACCCAGCGCGCTTTCCCAGACTGACACCCTTCTACGCCAGCGCACTCGAAGCCTGGCACGACATTAGACCTACAGTCCCTTGAAGACCTAAGGCCTATCCCATTGCGCGATTCCACCCTCCTGAACCCATATATTTCCGGCCACAACGTTATGTTTGACGAAGCATGGAATGCTCTTACATCATAAAACAACCCAACGGCCAATGGACTCCCCTCCCCATACCCAAACGCAGGGCATACAACCAATTATTCAGTGCAAACATAGACAGAAATGCAATGGTCAACGGAGAATGTCATTGGAAACTGGGAAAACCCCAGTGGAAAGCAGTATATCACCACCCAATTATGAGCAAAGACGGCGACTTCTCATGGAGGATACTGCACAAGATAGCCACACCGCAACAGCTGCACAAATGGGGCAAGAGGGACACATCAGAGCGCCCCGTGTGCCCAGGCACAACAGGGACGGCGGATCACATGTTCTTCCGCTGCTCCACAGTCACAGTCTTCTGGGGCCGTCTAACCAAGACGCTCCATGACCTGCTGGGCCCCCACCAATTGCAAAAGAAGCAAATACTATATGGATACCCCAACCTAGACACCACACCCCAACAACTTGCCAATTACTTAATAGTCCTAGCCAAGACCGCTTCATACAAGACAAACCTAGCAACGAAGAGCACCCACGAAAACCAGCAGACTACCAACGCATGTACCGCATAAGCTGCTTTTCCAACTGAATCTAGAATTGCACTACAGCACATGGCAAGATGACGTCGAGGCGTTCGAGAGCTACTGGCTACATAGAAACATACTAGGAAGAACTCAAGAGGGACGAATCATACTCAACGATCAGATCTAAATACTGCTGTACACATCAAGTGCATATAAAATGCAGTATACATTTTAACTATATGTTATTTTATTTTATTTATATGTCGCTACCTACACACAGAACAACACAAATACAGAACAACGCACACAGACATCCATGCCCTAACCGTGATTGGAACCTACGATCCCGACTTCGAGCGAGCAAAGACGGTGCATGCCTTAGACAGCTCAGCCACCGTGACCGGCCACCTATATCGCTTACTGTCCGAAATTAAATCTCACATTGTCTATACACAGCTATGCTCATTTCACAACGGAACTTGCGTCCTTCCACATGTCATCTGAATTGTCCTATGTGAACAGCTTCATCCATGGTTCGCCGCTGTTTACATCTTGTCAACATTTTCTCCTAACAAATACACTCCGTGATCTGTGACCAGCAGAAGAAGTGAAGGGAGGTGACGTCTTGTGAACGGGGAGTCCAGAAATAAGGTTCTTCATGATTCTTTTCGGGGATACATGAAGCAGCTGCGTCATCAAGACAATTGCAGGCAGCTCCATAGCTCAAGCGGTTAGTCGCTGGCTTCCCACCGCGGCGGCCCGGGTTCGATCCCGGGTCTGGTCAAGTGGGATTTGTGGTGGACAAAGTGGCGCTGGGGCAGGTTTTCTCCGAGTACTTCGGTTTCCCCTGCCAATCTTCATTCCACCAATTGCTCCACAATCACCCTCACCTATCATCTGGGGCTGGTACAATAGGCCAGAAGTGGCCGCAGTACAAGGGGTTTAGTCCCACCCACTAGCAATATAAAAAAGAGATTTCTTTTTATAAAAGTACTCAGACGTTATAATAAATTTTACCTACTTTCAGTTTCGTTTTGGATTTGTGGAACGGAGACACGTCTCACGTCCCTATGATAAACAGTATTACGAACCAAAAAGCGTTACGTCTAATATCATTTGCAAATACCTGGGCTCGAACTCCAGTCACTTAGTAAACGTTTCGCTACATTTGTATACAGTTAGACGTTTGATTCTTCTCTCTGAGGCAGTTAGATCGACAACAGAGTGACAATGTTCGCGCCTAGCAGTCACACGGGAACACAGGAACGCAGATCATCGAAAGAAAGGATGTTACAGATAGAGTGTCTCGCCTTCTCACAAAATGAATAGCTGTTATTCCGTAACAATGGGAGGCGTACTATTTGTGTTGAGACATTGTCACTCTCGTCTGAGATGGACCGTAACACAGTGTCCCGTGTTCATTCAACGGAAGGCAATCGTGTCACCAAAATTCGGTCGTCTATGGACCACGAAGAAACTGTAACAACCGGTTCAGAAGTACTCTAGTGGCTTCCAGAACTATGACGTAGGTTGACTCTACTTACCAGGAACTTGTCCTCCTAAGCGTCCCTGCACTGCCCGCACCGGTCACTGACTGACTGGCTGCCTCATTTTCAGAAGAAAGAAATAATTTTGTGCCTCTGTGTTTGTGTCAGCGCATTCGTGGCGCCCCTCCAAGCTGTCTGCCCCCTTCCCCTAACCAAATGAAAGTCCGTCTAACAAGGAAGAACGCACTTCGCTTATCCAGGTTACTGGCGTCCATATTGTGAAAGGATCGCACGGAATAGCCTATTTATGGATGTGTCTCAGCTCGCGTCATCACAATTACAATGTGCCGGATTAGAATGCTGGCCTTCCATTTTGTTGTAGTTGGCCCTCGTTAAGCACATCGTCTAATTAGCCGATTAGGTTCCCAGAACTGTAGGTGTTCGATCGCTCTCTAACATGAAGGCTTTTTCACCTCGACAACTGATTGGTTCGTAGGTGTAGAAGATGCTGTTCCAGCTATCTCGGTTATTTATTTCCCCGTGAATAAAATGTTATTGGCCATTCTTATGAGGCGAAATATTGAAGATGGACTGAATTGATAAATGTTTGGAAACACTGGCGTGGCCTACTTTGTGGGACTGTTAACCGCTTTCAATTGGAGTGCCTCAGGAAGGACACTAAAAGTTCTATTCAGAATACGCAGTTCTCTGTGTTTGTTAATTAGGGTTTTCTGCTAATTAGTACTTCGCATAGGTAGACTGAAATGTGACTACAAGGCTCAGTTAATGGAATGACAGGTAACAACAACAACAACAACAACCAACATGTCCGTGCACGTAAACGTCAAGACGTGAAGACGTGGGGTGGGGGGGGTATAATGGGACACGTTCTATCGCGATAGTAGATGGAGATGAGTCATTAGCTTCACACCCCGGCCGCCTTACTCCAGGCATTCTTTAGGCATGATATAGGTTTGGCCCCAGAGCTGGTCTGGATAATAAGGGGAAAATATTTATGTTGCTACTGACGGGTATCGAACCTCGATTCCTTAATCTTCCAAGCCATAATCCAATTACTATGCTGACTGAACCCTCTCAACTGCCGATAATGATGATGATGATGATGATGATGATGATATCTACTTTTATCAAGTGTAAAATTCTAGTAGAAACTAACAGTGGCAGATGTCGTGGTTCGGTGCAGTTGGACATATTGCAGTTGCACGGGAATCAGTCCGACGCACTGTCTAATGCTGTGTGCAGTTCACAGGAACAGTGTTTCGAATATGCGACAGCTTCTGACATCAGCAAAGTCTTCACACAAAGCATAGGTCGGAGTGAAATATAAACTTGACCTTCCACAAAGTGTTTCTTCTTCTGGGGTATAACTCTGAGCAGTGCGGTGAAAGTCGACTGACGTTTCGGAGGAACTTGTCGCTTCCATCTTTAGGGCTGAAGTGTAACTCAAGGATGAAACTGGCATGGAGCACGCAGCAAGTTGGGTTACACTTTAGTCCTGAAGATTGAGGCGAAATGATCCACCAAAGCTTCAATTGATTTTCATTGGACTGCTTATTTACTTACTTGGCCGTGCCATAGCTCAAGCGGTTAGTCGCTGGCTTCCCACCGCGGCGGCCCGGGTGCGATCCCGGGACTGGTCAAGTGGGATTTGTGGTGAACAAAGTGGCGCTGGGGCAGGTTTTCTCCGAGTACTTCGGTTTCCCCTGCCAATCACCATTTGCTCCACAATTACCCTCACCTATCATCTGCAGCTGGTACAATAGGCCAGAAGTGGCCGCAGTACAAGGGACTTAGTCCCACCCCAGTAGCAATAAAATAAATACTTACTTATGGAGATGAGCCCTTCTTGAGGAGAAGCCAAATCTGCAGCTACTCAAGAATTTTCCAGCATTTTATGGAACCCGAAGGTTCATTACCCTGTTCACAAGAGCCCTCCACTGGTCCCTATCCTGAGTCAGATCAATCCAATCCATACCATCCCATCCTATCTCTCTAAGATCAATTTTAATATTGTCCACCCACCTACGCCTTGGCCTTCCCAGTGGTCTCGTTCCTTCTGGCTTTCCCACCAACCCTATATGCATTCGTCATCTCCCTCATTTGTGGTGCCACATTTCATTTCATTTCATTGGCCTGCACGGCAAATTTTTCATAACCTCCGCTGTGAGGACCTCAAACATGCCACTCAATATTCGACTCCCTATGGGTAAGTTTCTTTGCTTTGCCCAAGGAGCAGGTGAAACCGGTTCGCTGTGAACTAGGCTCTTCTTGGGAAGTTACTTCATTCATTCTATTTCCTCAATTCCGAACATGAACACAGAGATTCGCCTCAGTGGCCTCCAGATCTGTGAATGCAGTTGTCCGTGAACTGTGCCAAGGAGTACGGACACCAACATTACTTCAGCGGTTCAATATAATCCATATCGATCAGCATTAATCCTGTGTTTTACACGAGGATCGAAACGAATCCCAGTAGAATGCCCGTGCCAAGACTACTTCAGTTTGTCTTGCTTACGAAATGTACGCATAGTTCTGGAGCGTTTGCTGCTGTATCTGTGCAGCCGAGATAACACAGTCAATGAGTATACGGGACGGCCTGCCCCGCCGAAGAATGGGGCTTCGATTCGCAGCAGGGCTAAGATATTTTTCTGTTCTCCACAGCGTTCAGACCGATTTGGAGCCACCCAGATGCAGTCCAATGGATACCGGGGATTGAGTGGGCGGGGTTTGAAGCCGACCACTCATCTCCAACTAGTGCCGAAGTCAAGAATGGTCAAACCATACCTCCACTCGCCCGTCAGTCTTCATGGCCTGGTGCTTAAATAATTAAGCACGAGGATAACTTTTGCTTTTGCAACTCATTTTACTTAATTATTTCCAAAACTGAAATACGTATGAAACGAAAATATACCGGACGTAAAACGTACTGCTTATTCCTCTGTACAGCTCAAACTATTTAAATATGTTGGGCTTTAAGTAAAGTTTCCTTTGCAGATGTCCGATTTTAGCCAAAGCTGGAATTAGTCAAATAATTTCAAGTTATCTTCATTAAAATGCATTTTGCGGTACAGACGAGCAGTGAGGGTGACTTTAATGGGCATTTCGAAAGGAACATAAGCGCTCCTAAAGACACATCTTACTTGCAGATGTGACGTCTTGATTTCAAACAAGGAGCTAGTCAACAGCACACAAACTGCAGTGGTAGCATGGGGTATGTTGCTGACAAAGCAGACGATCTGCTCACATCTTCACTTCTTGCAGCCTTGCGTAACCAGCGTATTGAAATACACAAACGAAATGTGTGTCAAATAATTTGCATGGCGTGCCATTTCTGAAAAATTTTGTGATATTAGGTTTGAAATGCTTTGAAACTTCACTGTTATGAACTAAAACATAATTCTTCCAGGAACTGATAGAAGTATACAGATCTTCATTTTAAATTTTGTCGAAATCTGTTTAGTGTTTCGTCTGGAAAGAAAGTGAGAACATTAGGGCGAATGTGACCTGCTTAATTAGCAGAAAGTTGCGAAAATGATTTAATTCAGTTGAAGAAAAGACGGAAATGGACAATATTAAAGTAGGATGGCATAGTATGGATTGGATTGATTTGGCTCAGGATAGGGACCAGTGCAGGGCTCTTGTGAACACGGTGATGAACCTTCGGGTTCCATAAAATTCTGGGAAGTTCTTGAGTAGCTGCACAATTGACAGCTTCTCAAGAAGGGCTCAGCTCCATGAGTGAGTGAGTGAGAGAGCGAAGACAAGACCGAAACGACGAATTTCTAAAAATTTCAGGAATCTGAGAACGAGAAGTTTCGCTGATGGGGCAATTCTTAAACTCTACCCGAAACGTATAACAGCTATTTTATCTTGTCTGTTCAGCTTCTCAAATTGTCATGGCCAGTACTGGAATGGATTTGTGGCCAAAACAAAGAAGTCTCAACGGCGCGTGGGGACACAGATGAAGCTCAGTGTGGGCAGGGGGAAGTAGAGAGAGACATTTTGTGACAAGCTGATTTCTGATAGCGTCACCAATGACTGAAAAATAAATATTCGAATGTCAATTGGACATTTTTCTTTTTTCCAGCTTAGTACTGGATTAGCCAGCATGCAGTGTATGTCACCAATAACGTGTGAAAATTACAAACATATGTCTGAGACTCGTGCAGAGTTGCGGGAACTGGAACTATTTCTGTGCTTTTCGTAAACAAAATAAAATGCACTCCATAATATTGTATTTAAGCATCATGCTCTCTTGTAAATACATTGACCTCTTTCGGCCATAAAGCACTATCGTCATGGATGATTCGCGGAAAGTGTTATACTGTATTATACCGTAAAGTAAATTTTTCACCTGAAAAATGTTCTATAAATCAATTTTTGGTGGCTGTTAAAATTTATTGTGTAAAATGTTATTAAGATTGGGTTTAGAAACTTCTAAAAACACATAAAATGGCGTGTTTTGTGTCGTGGCACTCCTTTTTCTTTTTGCAGAGATGTGTGTTTAGTGGATGGGGTGGTGGTTACGTGTGTTCCAGCTCTGGTTGAGTGATTTCATAAGATATTTCAGAAACTTCTTGCTTTCTTGTTGTAATAGTTCGGTGTAAGCCTACAATACTTCGTCATAGTGACGCCAATGTATCGTGGCAGTTCATGATTCACGTGACTGCTGATACGAACCTGAACGAATACCGCGGTTGAACGATTAACTGCTTCATATTCGCGAAGTCCTGTGTTCAGTTCTCAACCCCGAATCGTTTTGCTTAATTTTTCTCAGTCCCTACACCAATGCAGGGTAATTTAAATCATGCCAACGAATCGAGTAGCTGCCTCTCAGGAAACAGATTGTGGTTCCATTACAGAGGCTAGCTGGCTAAAACAGGGCGAGGGAACAACCGTAAACCATACATACCCGTACGCTCTCGTTACAGTTTGTTGTGCGCATAGTAACCAATGTCTTCTGAATGACTTAATTAGTAGCCGACTGTTTACTTCCACATACTTTCTAGTTCATTACTCGCCATCCTGCCATTGCACGCTCTGTGAACTGAGCTCTGTCTATTGGACACATCCTGAGGACGGGGGGCAGAATCCAGTCTCCGAAACGCCGTGTTTTGAAAAAGAAACAGGACGGTTTTTTAAAAAATAGCCAAGACGATGGATAATGTCCAAAACATAGCACTTGTAGAATTCTAAAGTGTTTTGAAGGAAGGTCCCATGGGGTTATCGATGTTTATCTCGGAATTTACCTGAGATGACTGAGGAAAACAAGGTAAGCGATTGAGATCCATCACCTCCCGAATATAAGACTGGAACTTCTGTGCTATACCGGTCTGTGTGACCCTCTCTTGTCTGCAGAAGAGAGTTTCTGTTGGCAGTTGGAGGCCAAGAAGCACTGAAGCATAAATCGCTTTAGTAGCGACAGTTGAAAGCGAAATGTTCTGAAGTCCAATCCAACGTTTGCCACTGAATTTGAAATAAATCTGCTGAAGGAAGTAGGGCAGGGCCACCTCCCCAAATTTTATTCCTGTAAATTATAAGTTCCAATGTACTTGTAAAATTGATGGGTGGAGAATTTGGGAAGATGGGACATTCCAGAACGATTTAAGAATATCAGTTGTAATAGTAGCAATAATAGTAATAATTAAAAGCATAATTACGGGAATATACCAATGTATTTTAATTAGCTTATTTTAATTATTTATTCTTCTCGAATGGGCACATATTTAAGGACTACCAGAAATTTGATTCCAGCAGATGGTAACGTGAGTTTCTCTGCTTATGAAAAATGAGGTGTCCTTACGTACGGACTGCTAACGAGTCATCGAAGCTCATTTGTGTTTCGATGTTCTCTGAGCTACAGAAGAAACTATAAATAGAAAGATGCTATTAAATTACCAAATTTTGGCGGCCTTCCTAAGCTACACACTGCAACGTCCACACACTGTGGGACCTGAAGCTTTGAGTGCGTTGTGTTGGTAAGGCCCTGCTAATATTCCCTACTCTGAGCCATATGAATTCAATGCAAGTCCCTAATCCTAATTCCTTAAGACCCCTTCTAATGTTATCCCCACTTACGCCTTATTCTGCCAAAGATTCTCCTTCCTTCAGGTTTTTGTGCCCAAATTCTGCATGGGTTTGTCTTCCCTCTGCGAGCTGCTGCACCGTGTCACCATTGCGGTCTCATTAATTCCATCGCCCTGAAAATGTTTGGTAAGGAATTCAAATTGTGAAGCTCTGCATCGCACGTTTCTCTGCTTTCCTGTTACTCCCCCCTTCTCATGCCCAAAAGTTCTGATCAGCACCCTGTTCTCAGTCACCCTCACTCTATAGTCATCCATTACTATTATAAACCAAGTTTCACACCCATGCAGAATGAGGCAAGGTACGGCTCCATCTATTTGAAACTTCACGTTTCTGGATAAGACAAGTAGGCATTCGCAAAATGTAATATCCTCTTTATCTGCTTAAGAATACAATTTTGATTTGTTTCATTTGCTCCAAAATAAAGTAGATATGTCGGAGAATTTGTTAACTCTCTTTATGTTAGGATTTTGTCTTGCATACGGGTATTGACACATACACTTAAACTTCTCTGCACTTGTTTCTGTACGAAACTCTAATATAGCTTCGGTGTACCTCTTCAGGGTATTTTCGTTTTCTGCGCTATACTCGAATTTCCTTGGAATTTCCTAATGACGTATTCGAAAGTGAACTTGAAACTCAGTTGCGATAAGGCACCTCGTTCTTACAAAACGTTCTCAACAGGAAATGTATCAGATAAAAGTTTATCAATAAGGGCACATGTTAATAAGCCTAACTAGTATCACGGGTACCCCAAATTCAATGCGAATACGTGTAGTGTACAATGGCTTTCTCATAAGCGAATCATAGGCTTTCTTGAAGTCTATACATAGGATAAGTTCTGTGCCACTGCGCTGCTAGTTCTCTCAGTTTCTGCTGAAGTAACGGATCTGTTGCGCCAAAATACAGAGTGACCATCCCAGTCATTTCGTTTTCACATGGAGTTAAAATTTATAGGAGAATAATGAATGAAATTCTGTATGGAGTGGTTAACCGTGACAGGTCTCAATTAATGCGGTCAGTTCTGTTATGAAGCCCATAAATTGATACAGATCCCTTCCGCTTCTTCACCCTCCAAGCAAAACTGATCATTTTTGGGGTTTCGGAACGTAAAGTTTTACGGACTCCTTTGAAGAAATATCGAAATTTCGTCATTGTCTATGCTATACCTCTCCAACCTATCCATTAGTATTCAATAATTGTAGAGGACTGGCCTGAGATACTAAGGACCGATCTGTGTAGTTAAGTTTGTATAACATCGCTAATCTATTGTAGTTTCAGTAGATGACAGAAAAGAATGTTCCGCCCTTTCAGTATATTTCGGGATCTCAAAGGCCGAAAATCCACAATTCTCGCTCTAGGCTTATTGGCGTAAGTAACCAGCGCCGATTCAAAACCGAAGACAAAGATCAAAGGCTCCAGTAACTTAGTTAATTACTTACAAGATTTCGATTTTTACATGACCCGGGATGCAGTCGGTACAGCGATGGATGTGAACTAATGCCTGGACATGATTCCCTGTATTGGCAAGAACTTTTCTCTCTTCCACAGCGCCCAAACAGGCACTGGGGACCATCCGTTCTCCTATCCGAAGGGTACCGTGGGATGTGTAAAGCGCCCGGGGCGTGAACCTGGCCACTCGCCTCCATATAGTGCCGAAGTCAAGAATGTTGAACTAGATTTCCAGTTTCCGATATGCTTGATGGAGTGGTGCTTAGTTACTGAAACACAGGGACAGTTACACCTTCTTAGCTTTCACAGGTTTTACACGGACACAGCCAGCCGAGATTCAGTGCTTGCCACATCGAAACACGAGACCAGAGAGTACCTAAATACGTATCATCAAGATGAAAGTCGCGGGTCCAAGTCCCGATAAGGTCATTGGATTTCTTCAATTGACTTAATCCTTTCAGCAGCACTATGGCCCTGGAGTCGACTCAGCCTCTAACAGAAATGAGTACCAGGAATATTATTAGAATACTCATGGGGGTAAAGGGCGGCCGACGCATAAGGCTGACAACCTTACCGCCATCTGTGAACCGATTGTCTAGCTAATGTGGGACCCTCAACGTCTCGCAATCCTATGGGCCTCCACGGCCTGTTAGCTTTCTTCTTTTTAGCTGCAGAAACGGCACCAGCGCTAACTGAAAGAACTCTCCGGGAACTCACAGACGTGCGGATATCTGACAAAAGCCACCGTAATAAATAACGTAACATTAGTGTCTCTCTCTAATCAGGTGAAGGCTTGACCTTCTTGTCAGCAAGGGTAAGGAATTCTATGTAGGTCTAATGGAACACGAAAAGAAGATACGCAGTAGCGTTTCCTTGGTGCAATATTATCGATGTGAACTGTGGGTCTAATTTGCCTGATGATTTCACCAACACACGTCAGCAATGCCACTGACAACGGGAAAATGAAATTCCTCTGATAATAGTATCGAAGTTGTAACTTTTGTCGGGAGAAACGTTGATTGTTATTTAGTGTTTTTCCAATGTCTCGTTTTTAACTTTCACAGAAGATTCTAGGCTGCATGTTTTCAACGCTTGAGCCCCCTCGGGAGAGTATGAAGTTACATCCCGTACGCGTGTTGACATGACGGCTGTGTTTGTGAGTCGGGGCGTGTAATGCTGCAAGGAATATGAAGACAAGTAATCGCTTCATAAGCCGTGTGTCCGGGATCCGTTTTGTTATGGTTCTACTATTTTTGTCTAAGATTCTCCAGTACACTTTTCCCAGAAGTTTTCCCAACGAAATCTCTGCATCCATATATTGTGTTTTCATGCGTACTACATGCCTACCCATATGATATTACTGAGTAAGCAGCAAAGCCTCCGAAATTTATTCGGGAAGTGCGTGCCTCGAACCTCCGGGACAGCGTCTGTTAGTTCTCCGTAGTCCCTTCAGGCAAATGCATGTAGCAGCTCATATTAGGGCATTGTAGCTTCTTTCCGCATTGTCGTAATTCAGTATTTGCCAATTGCCTTACCACTCGATACCAAATTGTCTGAATCACTGACTTTCGTCGTTAAATAAATAGTAAACCAATAAGATATTCATTCATTCATCAGTAATCTGTCAGACGACAGGTCCACAGTGTCTTCCAAAACAGTTCCTCCACTTAATGCGATCTAGAGCTTTCTCCTTCAAATGAGAATATCCTCTTCTGTCCCCAAGGTCATCCAGCATCTTCTTACGTCTTCTGGTCACTTCTATCCGCCCCTCTATCTTTCCTTCAATAGTTTCTTTTAGAAGGCAGTTACTGCGTAAGATATGACCAATCCAATTGGCCTTCCGTTTTCTTATTTCGTGTAGGATATTCCTCTGCTCACTGACTCTAATTAACACTTCTTCATTTCTCACATAATCGGTCCAACTGATCTTCTCCATCCTTCTCCAACACCACATTTCGAANGTTTTGTCTCCAGAGGAAATATCTCGCATACATAGTATCTCTGTTTTTGGAAAGAGACTATCCAAGAAAAGTGATAATGTGGTAGTTTTTCCATTTGCTTTCCACATCGCAGTACAGCAGCCGTTCAAACCACTCTGGTCACGCCTGTTGCTATACGAACTTGAACCATCTCGAGCATCATTTGCTCTGTGCTTCAAGTCGCTACTGATGACGCTGCTTCCGNGTATACATCGGCCAAACTGCTAGAAATCTAACAAGATACAAAGAACACATAAGAAACATAAGACTAAACAAGGACAAATCAGCATTTGCCCAACACATACTAAATAAACACCATCAGTACGGGCCGATGACAGTAATCATGGAAATGACTGAAAAAGCCAAAGAAAGAGGCATCATGAATGTAAATAAATTGATAGAAGAACAAGAACACACAGAAGAAATTAATAGCCAACGTAACATATTCGACCTCATAATACATCCCTCTCTCTGGTAAGTTCAGAATCTGAGACAGCAAAATATGGTCGCGAGTCCCAAGGGACTGGGACCCGTGAAAGACTGCGTTAGAAAGGACCAGCAGTATACACAAAAGACAGACCCGTCCTCTCGTCAGAGAGGGCGCCCCACAAAAGCAAGACAGTAACTGTCAAACAGTAATAAATCGACACCAAGACTGACTGACTCTCTGAGCGTCAGTCGCAATGACTTGTAAGTTCAGAGTGAAAGTGACAGTGAGCCCTGAGTTGGAGGAGCGAGTTGCAACTAGAAGTGAAGGGTTCAGGAGGGGTCAGCACTCCAGAGTGCATGTGATCGGACGTTATATTTTAACTAATTCAGGGTTTTATGTATTTGAGAAAGAACATTCAGAATGTCTGGGATATTTTAAGGATGGATTCCCTGAGTAATAATTTGGACTTACGTCATGTTCTGTAAGCTAAACACCGGTACTGACATTTTGCGCTAGACTAAAGTGTTAAGAGAGAACAGATTGTTTAAACTGTTAATATTTAAAAGTCTTCGTCCTGTTCTTTGCGTCACATTCATGTAAAATGATAAACCCGACTACCATTTCGAAAGTTCGACATGCAAGTAGATAAATAATAAAATATCCCGAAGTTCCCTCTAAATTTGGTGTTTCGAGGTACATAATACCTTCCATGTTGCCCCGGCAATCCAGCAACAAGCATGCTAGTTAGTGCCTTGCTAGTTAGCAGTTCATGGTACAGGACTAAGGCGTATTTGCAGGTGTAACGAAAATTGAAAAAAGAAATTATTGCCCAGAGTGGCACAGTACAGAATATGCAACTAATGAGAGACAGAAGTGGCCTTCCTCAGCTTTTAATACATTTCTTCTTCTTACTATTGCAACATTCGTACTACAACACAGACTGAGTCAAAAGCGTTATTATATATATGCAACCTGTTATACTTGCATGTCACGATAAATTCAGCCCTCAATGGAACTATTTCCGCTTTTATTTCTCCTCCTAACGACATGCTTCGACCTCAAACGGCCATCATCAGGTGTTTTGTCTCTGCAGAAACCGTCACACTGCCATAGTTTGCTTGACAATGGCCGTTTGAGGCCGTTAAATAATAGTTCCATTGAGTCAATTTTCGGCTTGATTGAACATTACCTGCATACCTTCTAAAACCTGCCGGAAGACAACATAGCAATTTTAACTACGTGCAGTTGGCGCCCATGCTGCGCCGGGCTTCCGAATCCTGCGTAGGTGAGTTTCCAGGAACGGATTAGCTCAGCGCTGCAGTAGGGCAGTGCGGTGCAGATATGCAGATAGAACCGCTGACCGGGGCTGTCATATTCAAGTCTTTTGCTTCAAAACGAACAAACTTATCCACACAGGTGTGAGACACAGAAGCCTTCTAGACGTACTCGTTATATCAACTTCTACCAACAACGCAAAATGTATTGAAAATAACAGTTTCACTACTACGAGTATGGCCCTGGGATCGACTCAGCCTCCATCATAAAGGACTACCGTGAATTTTCCGGGGGGGGGGGGTAAATGTCGGCCGACGCTTAAGCCTGAAAACCTCACAGCCACCTGTGAGCCAATTGTCTATAAAGTGTGGGAGCCTCAATGTCTCACAATCCTATGGGTCTCCGAGACCTGTTACAAAAACAGTTTTACTTTTTTAACTACCAACATTTTTGTGCTTACAAAGTACTTGCCAAAACAATGCGAGTGCCGATGTTCAGTAGCGTAACAATTACTGTTCATTAATTTGGTATGAGCTCATGAAAAGCTGAACAGTTCCGTTCAGTGTGACAGGTGAAGATTTTTCTTATTTCAATTATTTATGCCCTTACATGTTTCGGTGTTCAGAGACCATCATCAGTGGGACACCTTTACATCAATACAGTTAGAAGCTACTATTACAATACATGTTCTAAAAGTGAAAATTCGTTCATACAATATTAATAATATGCAATTTGGTTTAAAATCTAAAGTCTTTACAACTACAGCGGCTGTTCCAATACATTAAAATGTTTGTGGTTGGTTTGTTAAGACTCTATTGGAATTCGTAAATTAAGCGGGTTCGTGTCGCCCCTCTTATTACTTCTCTTGAAGGGGGCGGAACGCGTGCCCCTTTGTCCTTCTCGAGAAGAGGGTTCTTTGATGTTGTCGTGCATGTGGTTGTGGCGCGCTGTGTTGCTTTTACTTTTGCTATGATCATTAGCTTAATTTCCTAAAGTAGGGTCAGGCGATCTGCATCATGCCTGCCTGTCTGTGTGCCCCCTCAATAACTTTTGAATGCCTCACTCAATACAAGTGCTATGTTTTGGGGCATTATCCATCGTCTTGTCTATTTAAAAAAAAAAGTTCTATTTCCTTTTTCAAAACACAGCGTTTCGGAGACTGGCTCCTGTCCCCGTCCTCAGGTAAAACCTACTCAGTTAGGTCCAGTAGATAGAGCTGCAATCGTGTGGACAGAAAAGTGTTCCTTGCTGACGTGGGCTACCGTACCAATAAGCCGATCACAGCCTAACGTTAAGTTTTGTGTATTTCTGACTGCCAGGCTTTGCAGTTTATTTACGTTCTGAAAGGAAAGGAGGCCAAAGTGGTATTTGAATAAACACACAGGTTCTGGTATAAACAGCAGGTCAACGTCACGAATGTAACGTATTTTTATATTTGCCATGCAACTGTACTGTTACACGAGCATCTTGCGTTGGCTCACTCCTGTAGCTGCAGTTAAGGAACAACAGGCATAAATCGGTTTTGCCCTCCATTTCACTGGAAGCAGGATGCTTGTTACGGCAACCGGTCACAGCTGACCGCGATAAATACAACTTTTTATACATTTCTAATAGTGGAAGCTACACCGTGGGCTTCTGCCCCCTGAAGAAATGACACGGCGTGGCTGTCTGCTTGAATAATTGGTGCGTTTTGCCAGTTAAATGAAAACCAAATATTGAAGGTAATGATCTATTTCAGGAATTCGAGGTCACTTTGTGACTATTCTAAAAGAATCACATATTGACTGCAGTCTCTCTCTTTCAAGGAACAAATTCTGACTCTTTGTTATGTACCAGTTAGTCACTAAGCTAGTCAAACGAGTCACTTTCCTTAGTGACTCCGTATGTTGATTGAAGTATTCACTGGAGTCTTCCAGCGGTATCTGTCCTGAGGCAGATAAATCATTATTGTATCATATTTCTGTAACATCGAGTGGAAAATTTTGGAAAATAGATACGGGGTTCAAAACTACGTGATCATATTCCCAATGTAGACAACAACAAAGGGTAAAAACCACAGATCTGATACTTTCCCCCTCCCACTGGTTTTTGAAAGTAAACTCTAGCTTTTTTTTTCAAAATCGATAGGTAAGTTTCAAACTTAATTAGACATAGAGGAAGTGAGTTGAATATAAACTTGTGATAACATAAATTGTAGTCCATATCATGAGGAGCAAATTGTTCTTTTTTTTATCGGAGTCTCTAGCTTCAATAGTTATAGAGATACAGAAGATAACGCAAATTTCCATTTCAGCAGAAAACGCTTTTTTTTCGCATTATAAAATCGGCTGTACCGGGAGAACCGAGCGGATTAAATTTTTTTAAGAAATATTTTTTAAAGTTAAAAACTTTAAAAACATATTTAAATGGTCGAGCGGCCTACCTGGACGACTTCATATGGAATGACCTTAATGTGCCCTATATGCATTTAAGGCTTTGTTCTTAGACATAGAAGATCGTAATTTTTTAATTTCGATTTTCGAAGATGGGTTGGAATTTGACATGTCCATACCAAGTCTCATAAATATCAGTCATTCAGAAGGTTACAGTATTGGCACTTGATGCAGACAAGCTGCCGATGCTCTCACTCAAGGTTGTGTGCCTAGTTTCGTGGTCACAGACCCCATCAAGAAGATCAGGAACTTCCAAAGCCAGCGAGGGGCGAGGGGGCGAGGGTCATGTTACAACTGACGGTCGGTCAGTCTGTCTGTCTTGGTGTCGAGCCCCAGCTGGGGCTCATGACCAGATATTTCTTTTTAATGAAAGTTACCGTCCTGTCCATGTGTAGCGCCCTCTCTGACGAGAGGTCGGGTCTGTCATCTGTCAGTCAGTCTGTATTAAGTCTATTGTCTGTATTTACATACATTTACAAATACACACTTAATCCTTACTTCTATGTACAATGTATACACAGCCTCTGTCAGTCCAGATACAGTAGATTATGCCCTTTATATATATATATATCTTAGTAGTATTAGCTACCACGGCAGTCTAGTCACTTGAACGGTCGTATGCCTGACCGCCGCCAAGTTTAAGCCTCTTATACTTTCTGTGTCGGGCTTCGCCTTGTCCGATGTTGCGAACATTCTCATTATCATGATTTTGTATGACTTCTGCTTGTTGCCTGCATAATTTTGTTATGTAATCATATACGTACGGGATTTTGAATGCCATGTGCAAATCGCGGACCGGTGTGCGCCTTGGAAAATTGCCAATCGTGCGGAGAACCTTGTTTTGCAGGCGCTGCAATTTCACTAGATGAGTGTCTGCCGCAAACTCCCAGGCGGGACTAGCATAAGTCATTACGGATCTAATAAGAGCTTTGTGGAGGGTCAGTTTAATGTTAGCGCTCAATCGCTCACTTTTGAATAGGGAATACACTCTAATGAATGTTCTGAAGGCCTTGGCTTCGATCATTTCTATGTGTAATCTCCAAGTCACTTTCTTATCGAAGATTACACCTAGATATTTTGCACTATTTACAAATGGAATGTTTCTTCCATTTAGAGTAAGACAAGACTCAGGCGGTCGACGACCACGAGAGAAGTAGACCCCCCGAGTCTTATCTTCATTAATTTTTATATTCCAGCGCTCACACCAGGTCTCCATTGAGCTGAGACCGCGCTGGAGTTTTCTAACAATAAAACCCTCTTTGCGATCTGTCGCATACAGACAGGTGTCGTCTGCAAAGAGGGCCAGGTGAACGCCTTGTGTATGGGGGGCATCATTTATATACAAATTGAAGAGAGTAGGGGAAAGAACAGAACCTTGTGGCACCCCTGCTTGCATTTCCCTTGGCGTTGACATTTCGCCTTCAACAGAGACCCTGAATTTACGTTTAGAGAGAAAGGACCCAATAAGCTTGGTCAAAGAGTTGGGGAATTCCAATTTTGATAATTTAAACAGCAAGCCTGAGTGCCACGTGGTATCAAAGGCTTTTTCGATGTCCAAGAACACTGCAGCCGTAGACATTTTATTGTTGAAATTAAGGGTCACGTGGTCCGCCAGCCTCATACATTGCAATGTCGTGCTGTGACGTGCACGAAAACCAAACTGACTTGCGTTGAGCAGGTCTCTTTCTTCAATATGTTTACGGAGGAATTTCAAAATTACTTTTTCGAATAGTTTTCCTGTCGTGGACAGGAGGCTGATCGGACGTAAATTTTGAGGAAATTTCGGGTCTTTACCCGGTTTAGGTAAAGTTATTATTTTTGCTTCCTTCCAAGTATTTGGAAAGTGAGAGAGCCGAAAACAGTGATTGAATAAGTGAGTTAGGTGAACCAATGGTCTCCTTGGAAGGTGCCTGAGGCATTCGTTTGGAATGCCGTCAATTCCACAGGCCTTTTTTAATTTCAGAGATTTTATTAATTTATGAACGTCACATGGTCTGATCCTTAGAGGGGGGGTTTCATCTACGGCTTCCAGCAGAGCTTGAACTCTAGCCTCCACCCGCTCTTCATGGTTTTTATCGCACAGGTCATGTGGCGTGAACTGAGTTTCCAAACAGTCGGCAATTTCATTGGCTTTTTCAGAAGGATAAAATTTTAGGCCAGAAGAACCATGAATAGCAGTTGGTGCCCTTGGTCCGTCTCTCTGAAGGAGAGATTTCGCAATGGGCCATATACACTGAGGTGTGACTTCGGTGTTACTTATTTTTGTTTCCCACCGTTCAAGTGCCTTTTTACGGGTCATTTGCCTGATTGATTTGGTGACCCAATTGACTGCCGTTTTACACGCTGGATCCCTGGTTTCTTGCCACAATTTTCGTAGCCTCTGTTTATATTTTATCAAACGATCTAGACCAGGAAGATCGTTGTTTATGTCCGAAAGGGTAACTTTACTTGTCGACAGCCTATATGCCGAAGCAATAGAGGCTGCAAAGTCGCGTGCCGCTTTATCGGCTTCTACCCCCGAATTAATTTCTAGTTTAGGTGATATTAATTCAGAAGCGAGGCTTTGAAACCGCTCCCAATCTGTAAATTTTTCAATGGGTTCCGAAAGATTCCTAATTTTAACATGATCCAGTATGTGGAATACTATTGGTAGGTGATCTGAGTCCAAAATATCAGAGACGATGACATCTGACACTCTGATATTTCGGTGAACCACAATGTCTAACACGTCACCATTTCCCGCAGGGGAATAATGAGTGGGGCTCTGTGGTGCTGAAATTTCAAAATCACTCCTATCAAATAAATCAACGAGTTCCAAGCCTGAGGGGTTTGAAACTCTGCTATTCCAAAATGGGTTCTTAGCATTCAAATCACCTGCCAAAAGAGACTTACGTCTGAAGCTTAAGAGCTCAGTGATGTCAGCATCACTCCAGGCTTTGCTTGGAGATTTGTAAACAGCTGCAAGCAGCACTTCGCTATTACCAATTGGTATGCAGACCCCTGTCGCTTCTACTGAAACAAGGGGTGGTAGGTCTACATGGTTGTGGGGAATGCCTTTTCTTACTGCAACGGCAGTTCCGCCCTTTCTTCCCGACTGGCGGTCGATTCTATAAAAGTGGTAATTTGGAATAAAGAACCTCTCATGAGGTTTCAGATGTGTCTCTGAAAACAGGGCCACATCTACGTGTAGGTCTTGCAGCTGTTTACTGAGCTCATAGCGCTGCCTCCCAATGCCGTTCGCATTAAATGCTATGACTTTGAGGGGCCTATGAACTCTAGTGGCCATTCTGTTTCATAAGACTCAGAACAATTTTGGTAATGGCCATTATTTTTTCCTCTTCGGACACTGCACCACTGACCTCTGTCATAATCTGCTGTACTACAGTCACCACTCTCAACATATTGTCGAGAGATTGACTGTTTACATTAGAAGCCTGAACTGACTGACCTGTGTGTTGTTCCAGTACAGGAACCGGGACGGTCGGTTTCTTGACTGCTGGTGGGACTGCCACTGGTGTATGTAGAGTCTGAGACCGCTGCTCCTGCAACGTGTTGCCTCGGAGAGCCGCCGCGAAGGAGACTCCAGGAGTGACTATATTTGATGAGAACACCCTTCCTGTTGTGGTTTTGGGTGCTCTCTGCAATTTCCTCTTCTGCAGCTCCTCCTTCGCGTGACTGCAGCCGCGGTAGTTAGCGGGATGCGGTTTTTCCCCATCCTTCAACTCACAGTTACAGCACCCTGGAGTGGAGGTAGCGTTCTCTTTCTCGGGGCACTCTCTGTGCAGGTGGCCACCCCCGCACCACATGCAACGGGGAGGTTGCTTACAATTAGCCCAG